>NC_089580.1:20935387-21235387 GCF_019320115.1 Miscanthus floridulus
AACCTTAACTCAGGCGAGTACATGCTTGAGAGTAGCAGTTTCAGCAGCAGAAAGCTTATCCTTCCAAATAGGTAAAGCACTTGGAGTCATAGAAAGATCAGAAGAAAAAGAAGGAGCCGGTTTTGGGACATAAAACCATTTTTAGCCCAATCTTTAACAGAATTAGAGAGAGTAAGAAAAGGAAAAGTCACCCCTTGACGGGTTTGAATAAGGCAGCAACAAAAGAGGGGAGGATTCTTAGAATCAGAGAGCCGCGTATGAAAGAAGTAGCAGAAAAGAAGAAGATTTGGAGGAATTCCAACGAAAACCTCACAAAAATGCACGAAGGAAGAGAGAAAAAGAACCCCGTTAGGGGTAAGATGATGGATTTGAATCCCATAGGATCCCTGAAACTAAAGCAAGAAATCGGACGGGGGAAAACAGAGCCCCGCCCGCACAAAAGGAACAAAAAGAATAGATTGATTCGGAGTGGGAGAAGGGACATCGTGCTCACCAGGACCAGAGAAATTAGAGAGACATTTCTCCTGAAGAAGGCCATGAGCAACAAGCAGATCCAACTCTGCTTCCAAAGTTGACGGCTTGGGGAGTTGCCTCTGCATTTTCCGCATCACAACAAATTCGGTGTTCTCGATCACCTTGAGTGCCGCCTCCTCGTCGACAGACTTGCTCTCATTCTTTGCCACCATCTCAGAAAAGCAAAGACAAGATTTGGATGGAAATAGCAGGGGACCGAAGGCACAACAGAGCTAGGGTTTCGGCTGAGATTGGGGAATTTTTTACAGCAAAGGCAAGTGGAGCAACAGTTATAGGGCAGTCATTTTTATAAAGGGAAAAATACACGGCCCACGTGACCCAAGTGAAAACGGTCGCAAAAAATTACCGTTCCGCAATCAATGACATGCACAACAGAAAAAGAAAGCAACGGTCCGTTCAGATCTCAACGGTTAGATGCCAAAACCATTCACAAGGAAGCAATGCAGAAAAAGGATACAACAAGTTGGCAACAATACTACACTACAGCCAAAGCATGCAGATACAGAGAAGAACTTGGATGCAGTAATAGACAACTCGGCCTCCAGCAGAAACCATCTTATTCATTATTTCTTTCACTCGGAGAACATTGAGATTACAGTGGAGTACAAGATCTGATAAATTCAACAAAGAAAGCAAAGGAGATCATTTTAGAGTGGCAGCAAAGAACCCAGTGGAATTAGAGGTTGCAACCCTCCGCACCAAGATTCGATATAACTAGCAGAATAAACAATAACCTAGATACATCACAACTACAGAGGATGAAGCAAATCCTAGGTTATGAATAGGGAGACAACCACGTTCTGGACGAGCACACTGATATAGTCACCTCCAAACCAAGACCAACAAACAACAAAGAACAAAGGAGTACAAATCAAAAACCTTCTACTGGCTTCTTCTCAACAGAGAAGAACCCAGAGAAGGCTCGGGGGCTGCAAGTACCCACCACAGAAAAGTACATTTTTAATTTTTTGACCCTCCACTTTTTGTACCAAAAAACAAGAGTCTCAGGGGCTACACTCAAAAAATTGCACTCGCTGCACTCAAAGGAAAAGAACTCAAAGGACATCAAGACAGAGAGACCCTCTAGCTTTTTGTGCCAAACAGCTGAGGCTCGGGGGCTGCACTCACTGAGTGCACTTTTTTAGCAAAAGTGCACATTAGTCAGAAGAAGAATCAAAGAAGACCATCTCAATATTTCACTTCAAGAAGAACCTGGATTAAGTCTACAACAACTCGGCCCTTGAAGCTCAATCATGAAATGCTCGGGGGCTTATCGATGGGGAACTCTAAGGGCCCCCCATAGACCGTACTATAGGGAAGTGGACCTTGGTAACAAGGCCCACAGCCCAATCGCCAAGAAGAACACGGAGCAAAGCAACATGCAGGACCAAAACTCCAATTCGGACTATACAAGGAAAGGCGCCCAAAGCATAACTTAGGACTCTGACCTTGTATCCGAGTAGAACACAAACAACTCCTCTCAGCACCTGGACTATAAAGGGCTGATGAGGAGATCCCTTGTAAAGACTGAACACACCCAATACTAAAAGCAATACGACACAAATAGGCTAACGCCGAACTGGACGTAAGGTTATTACTCGACCAAGTTGAGGGCCTGAACCAGTATAAATCGTGAGTCTCTTTGCGTAACCGCCGAGTTCCACTATTTGCCGAAGCCCAAACAACTGTCCCGGGTACCCCCGTGGCAGGCTATCGGTGGTAAAACATCGACAGTTACTATCTATGAAATATCAACGATGTCTGCTTTATTTTTGAAGAGTGGCAGTGCCACCCCATAAGGCTGGCAGTGCCGCCATCTGTTCTAATAGAGTTTCGAGTTGAATTTTTATAGGCCTATTCACCCTCCCCCTCTAGGTCTCCTAGGCGACATCAAGGTCCTTTCACTTCTATGTGTATAAGTGCTTGGCCTATCTCGCACTATATGTTTGGTCTTAGACCGTCACCCAAGGCTTCTTAATACTGTAGTTGAGCATATAGATGTCTTCCCACCTCTAGTGCATAGATGGTGCATTAGACACTTTATCACTAATTTCTAGCAGCATCAGCGGAAGCAGAAGGTATGTAACAAGGTAAAGGCTCTATGTTGTGTACGTACAGAGCACCAGTTCAACGAGACATAGAGAGAACTAGACAAGATGGTAAATGAAGCAAGAAAGGCCTGGTTAGAGGCATAGATGGAACAGAAGGCTCAGTGGACGTTAGCATATGACGAGGGGGTTTTAGGTATGGCATCATGACCACTAACTCCTCGAAGTCCTTCAACTATGTATTCACCGGAGTTTGATCGTTGCATGTGTCTGGAATTATTGAGTTCTCATTTCATAAGTGCAACGAATATTTTGTGAAGAGGTGGGAACTTGCGCAGAGTAATATAGCTGAGAAGGGGCATTTTGGAAAGGCCATTGCTAAACATTTGAAGGAGGACGAGGAATTGGCCAAGCAGCACACCGCCGAGCCGTATGGACCCCACCGTCATATCTTTAGTGTATGGGACAAGGGTGGCACAAGCTTGGACGACGAATGTTATGGTGGACGAAACTACCGAGTTGATCTTAAAAAGGTAGAGTGCAGCTGCAACATCCCTCAGATCATGCATGCCCCTTGCTCTCATATGATCACGGCCTGTAGGGTTCACGGGTACAACTATGAGGATCTACCATATATGTCACCCTTGTATATTCGTTCGAACACCGTTAGTATTTGGGAGATGAACTTTGAGCCATTCCTTGCCTCGACACAGGGGCCACCTTATAATGGTTATGACTACGACTACGTGCTGCATCCAGATCTAATGAAGGTAGGGAAGGGTAGGAGGAAGAAGAAGTGACTCAAGGGGGACATGGACACTATGAGAGGGTACGACGAAGACATGTACGGCGGGGGAGACTTCAACGAGACTCGTTTGCAAAGAATCTGGTCACAAGGCTAGCAGGCATAGAAGACGAGGGCAGCAGGTGCTTTCATGTTGTGTTCGTATTGCATAACAAGTAGTTTAAATTTTGCAATGCTACATAATGTTAATTTGAATACTGTAACCCTTTGTTTATCAATTTGTAACAGAATGGCCCCTTCCACGTCGCACCAGATATACCCGCTTCTTGAGGTGGAGTACAACGATCCCCTTCTTCCACCAGACGACGAGGTTTCCAAGATATGTTCGTGGGATACTTACATTCCTAGGACTTAGTTCGTTACGTCGAACTTATATTACATTTATATTGTCGTCCAAAACTTGCAGACTCATGAACCAATGAAAATGTTATGTGGCAACTTATCGTCCATTTATTTGCTTCATATTCGTTTCAACTTGTGCACGATCGCGGCAGCACTTATAGTTGTTTACAACACCTACAGCAGCTCAATTGAGGCTGGTCGGTTTCTATCAGCGTCACTGCCGCGCCGTGGGATATGGCGCGTCACTGCCGCGCCGTGGACTATGGCGCGGCAGAACCTTCGCTATGACGTTGTATTTGAGATAATTTCACTCAATTATGTTCGTTTTAGAAATTCTCAACGCATGATACAAACAGATGGGATCACTTAAGATCGACCATGGGTAATCCGAGTGCATGATAATGGGTACAATACATCAATAGTTCAAATGGAATATAAGACAACACAATGAAATTCCTAGTACATAGCTACATTGATCATTAATAAAGCATAGAACTAACAGACGGTGCTATAAAAAAACTCAGTCAGAAATATACTGAGTAAGCAACTCGTCGTCCGAGTATCAATCCTCAACCACAACCCTATTGCTATGGCTAGGCTCACCTGCATTGCCCTGATCTGCCTTTCGTCTGTAGTAAGCGGCCTCCGCTTCATCTGCGGCCTGAGTGAAGAACGCGTCATCATCCTTCTCCACCTACAAGCCCGCCTCTACTAGAGCGATGAGCTTGCTCAGTCTGCCAGTGTCGTCCTTAGCCTCCTCTGCCTGCAAGCCCACCTCTGCTAGAGTGATGTGCTCGATGAGTCTGGCAGTGTCGTCCTCATCCTTATCCCCCTCATTAGACAACACAATCGGTGATTCAACGGTGCGACCAGTTCACTTTTTGTGCCCATCTAACTTCTTTTCCTCGTACCTGACACAAGCCACCTCTACAACATGTTCCTCGCTGTGTCCAATTCCTTCATGTATAAAATGCAATCAGTTAGCAACGCGATTATATTACATTTAAAATCAGGCAACGAAAAAAGGCTTTCAAGCACTCACTGGCATATAATGCAACAACATGCTCGTTCAAGACCTACATCTGTACTCTTGTCTCCTCCCTTGCCTCCTTCCTTGGCCTCTCCTTATCTAACATTATCCATCTTTCCAATTCCCATTTATCAAGCCCAACATCGATCGGGTTACAAATACCGCATTGTCTAGCAAACTCATGCATCTTGTCTTTGTGATGTTTAATGAAAAGGTTTACGTAGTCAGGTCCATATCTCCTCTTCCGTGCAATTACTTGCTTCCCCTTCAGTTCATCCAAGAACTTAGCTTGACCATCATAACATTCCCACCTGTATTTCCTAGTGCTCTGTTCAAATGAAAAATTATATCATATATGTCTTAGCAAAAGAAATAAAATACAATTTCATGGTTACCACAAAAATAACCAACCTCATCATAGTCAACCATATGGCCATAATAATGGCCTATTCCAAGCTCCGAAGGGACTAGACTGGAGTTAGATTTAACACCACATTCGCACTTGATTGGAGATGCTTTGTAAATTAACCTTTCTTTCTTCTTTTGCTTTGTCTTTGGAGGTTCTTCTGACCATTGGTTCTTAGGACCATACAACCACTCTTTGAAACGACACTTCGCCATTGAATACACCTAAATAAGGTGACATTAGTACATGAACACATATAGCTCAATATTTCAACACATACACTTTGCACTTACTTCATGCTTGTTTGGACACACAAACTCCAACGTATTCTCAGGGTTTATCACAGCTCGATTTCCGCAATCGCACAAAGAAGGTTTCTCGAGTCGTCTAACTATGGCTAAGTGCTTCTCTTTAGCCGTTATTGGAGGGGGTTAGGGGGAGGTGGAACCCACCGCTCGAAGTGCTCTCGTGGATGTCGCCCTCTCCACCAATCGTCGAAAAGGAGGTACCTGAGGTGAAACTTGTCTGCACCAACGATCCACTGAAAGAAAAGGCACCTCTCATGGGCCTACACAATAAAATTCCAACAAAATATTAGTAACCTAGTAATACAAATGAAGAAAAAAACATACGGAAACAATTACTTATATTAAAACAACTGCATGTGTAGAAGCAACGAGCTGCTGTGTCCGGTGTCTCGATTGAAACACGTCGGCCGGACGACTACAGTCACAGTTAGGGACAGGGAGTTCAGGAGGGATGGGGGCATCTTTGCTAGACTCGTCGAGGTACAATTCTCTAGGACGACCCTGTTTTCATCACAACCAACTACTCCCGAAACATGTCTTCCATCTAATAAAACAATTTCAATTAAACATCAATCAAAACAACGTAAATTAATGTAAAATATAATCATTTGCATTGCAACTAAAATAATATAACCAACACTTATAGCAACAAAAATATACATGGTAAACATACTTCTAACTAAATAATTAACCTTAACATTGACAAAATCAAACTAATATCTTCCTTCAAACCGTAGCCCATAGTTCCCAAACATAATTTTCCTCCTAACCTTAACTCGCATTCATAATATTCCTATCCACTATTCAAACGAAAATAAAAAGTGCATCATTACCTTGAACGAGGACGAGGAGGGAGGGAGGCGGCAACGGAGGGCCGGGCGGGCGACGGGCAGGCGGGCTTGCTGCTCGGGCAGGCAGGACTGGCCGCGGGGCTTATATTTGGCGCGGCCGGCCCTGTCACGTCACCGGTCAGCCTTTTCGGTCATCGCCACGTCAGCCATCCGCCGCGCCACCATGCATAGCGCGGCACAGGCTTTTCGCCACGACATGGCAATAGGCGCGACCAAAAGTGTTAGTTTTGAAAAAAAAACATACAGTGTTAGATTTAAAATTAGTTTACAAAAAGTGTTATAATTAAAAAATGCTCACCGGTAAGGTCAAGGCATATTTTTTTTAACGGTCACTCAAGAGGTACACCAATTAATCCATGTTTAGCCCCATGGATCCAAACAGGAGGACTAAAAGTGTGGGCTAAACTTTGACCCACCCCTTTTTCATTAGCCCCTCCAAAGTGGGCTAAAGAGGACTAAAAGGAGTCCCTTCATGACAAAAGATGCATGTTACCCCACCCACCCCTTTGAGTCTTGTGTATGAGTATTAATTAGGGACAAATGGATCAAGGTAGGGCACATAGCTAATTTTTAGCCCCTGAATCTAAACAGCTATATGAGCTCAACTTTAGCCCTCATGGATCAAACAGGGCCTTATTATATTAGCAGTCTCAACGTTGAGGTAGTATTTCTATTTCTTGGTAGCTTTACTCCTCCGAGTTATAATTTTTGAATTTCGGCCTCTGGATGGTTCTTAAAAGGCTCAAAGCCACGTGGTTGACAGTTGCTCACGATTTTAGGTTTTTATCTCTAAAGTCTAACGTGCCTTATGCCATGTGCCCACGTCCACAAGTTGTCCGTTTAAGATATACTCAAAGTACAAGTTATTTTAACTTTTTATAGGGATAAACATCTTAAGTTCGATTAAAATTATAGAGAGAGTTATAAAGATTTTATAATATCAAATAGGTATAAATAAAACTATAATTAATGAATAATCTAATACTTATTTGGTATCATAAATATTATTATTTTATTATATAATTTTAGTTAAACTTATATGCTTTAACTCTCAAGAAAACTAGAATGACTTTTGTTTTAGAACGGTGGTAGTAGTTTTTTTTTTTTTGAACGAGCGTCCGGTTAAGACATAGTTGTTCGTCTGCGTATTGTCGCATTGTTCTCACCCTCGACTATATTTCTTCCCAATGTTTTCGTTACTTTGGCCATACAATCTCAGTCGACTTGTAGAATCCTCGGCCTGTGGACCTCTGTTTTCGGTAGTTTCATCGTTAACATCGGATAATCACTCGGTAAAAGAAATATTAGTCTCCATCGAGTATGAAAAGCTTGAGCGCCTCTGGACACATTTGGATTCCATTCCAGTGAAAAGTTGAAAAGGTGAACAGCTCGTCACTCGTTTTTTTCTACGTGAAGTCAGGAACCCACTACGCTAAGGTCATGTTTGCAACAAAGAACGCAAAATAGAGGAAAGGAAAAAAAATGCATGAGTAGAATGGGTGTATAGTAGTAAAATAGAGGAAAGGTAAAACACAGAAAATAGTAGAAAGAGGTGTTTGGAATGCAGGAATTCATAACACAAGAATCACAAAACATATAAATGATTAAAGGTCATTATTAGTGCTTAATAGTCGCAAGTTGTTTATTTTGTTTATCACTGTCTTACATGTGGGGCCATTGGTCCACGGACGCATACCATGTTGAGTGGAACCAAACAAAAGCAAGGCCAGCCTTCGATTGCTCTTTCTCATCCACTTCGTTCTCTCCCGTGTTTTTATCTCTCCCTCTCCAGAAGCACGGTCGGAGGTGGCTGGGGCCGGAGCGCTGGGCTCAGGTGACGCGGTCGGGCGGTGGCGGTGCAGCGAGGCACGACCCTACAAGGTCGCGAGCGGATCTGCGTAACCAGGCGCATGCGCGCGAGCGGGGCGGTGCGGCGCCTGGAGCAGCGCGGCGTGGGGTGGCCGACCGTGGGCAGCGCGGCGGGGCGGGAGCGGCGCAACATCACGAACAACCCCATCCAGCCAAGTGCAAGCTCTCTCTCTCCCTCTCTTGCACGCGCGAGAACCTCGGGCTTCCACGAAAACTTTGGCTCCGAGTGGTTGCAAAAATTCATGTGTTTTTGTGTGCGAAGGAAACCTTTCCAAAGGAACTGGGAGCTCGAATCCTTCGTTCCAAACGGCACATGATGTCAGCAAAACACATGTTTACCATTCCTATGAAATTCCTTTGGAATTCCTCCAATCCAAACAGGGCCTAAAACTATAATAAAACAGATTTAATCCTTCTCAGTCATCTGATTTTTTGCTTATCTATCAGTCACCTGCATCTTCCCTCCCCTTCCATTTGTTAGCAGCACACCCCACCGCTGTCCACTACATGCGGCACGCATTGCCGCCACGCCACCGTCGCCTCGCGCACCATGCGCTGCCACTGCCCGCCAAGCTGCCCCACGCACCACCGTTTGTCACCCTTTCGTGCCCTACAATGGCCCCGTTGGCTTGGTTGAATTTAGCTGAAAAATATTGTCCCCGCTGAATTGGTTTGAGAGAAAAATACTGTTCCGACTAAAAAAAAGAAGCCGAACAAGCCGCCTTTTTAGGTCAGCCGAACGGGGCCATTACTCCCATTGCACAGGTGAGCAACGCCTGCCATCCATCGCGAGGTCAGCCGCTGCCACCGCCACTGCCTCTTGCCCGGTAGCCCGAAGCTTGCCGGACACACCTGTGCCGCCTGGAGCTTCGAGCTCGTCATCCGTCCCAGTGCCGCGCGGAGCCGCGAGTCGATGGCTGAGGCCGACCCTAGATCCGGAGCCGGCGCGTCGATGATGACGGCAAGCGTCACCTGTAGGAAGAGGTGCTCGCCGTGAGGGAGCTGAGCAGGAGCTCTGGAGCAGCGAGGTAAGCAAGGACGAGCGTGAGGTTGAAGAAGATGCGATGAGCGGCGCGAGCGCGAGGTTGAAGGTGACTGACGCGACGAGATAGATCCTCATAATAAAAGGTAAAAAAGTTCTTAGTTTTTTTTAGGAAAGTAAAAAAAAAAGTTCTTCGTGGAAAAGGGAGAAAGTGAAAGGCGACATGAGGCCCAGTTCCGGGTCACATTCTCCGCAATGGGCCGGCCATTACGAGTCATAGGATATCACGACCGCGCGAGCCGAAAAGCGTTCGAAAGTGCACTCCCCATACCCTGCAGCGAATCGCAAGGCGTACGGTGTAGCACAGCTGCACAGGCGCGCTGCGCACGGCGCCCGCGCGACGTCGACACAACGCCGTTGCGCCGCGAGGCCCGACGCGCGCCTCGTTCCGCGGCCTCGCGGTCGCGTTCGGTCCCGAGGGGATCCTCGTGCGGACCGCTGCCGGAATGTCCTGCCGAAGGCCAGAACGGTCACCCCGCTGTGCGAGCCGGCGGGCGGCGTCTCGGTGCACACGCAGTGAAAAACAATGGCGGCTCGTTGCGGCAAACGCGCAACGCATGTCGGCACGAGGCCTTCGCGAAACAGTGGCCCACCTGGTCCAACCTGACCGACCGGACAGGCTTCTCGTGGTCGCCTACGGCGTACCGCCGTATCGGGGTTTTTTCGTGCACTGCTAAACAATTCAACATGTCACGGATCAACTGTCTATTCGCTTGCTTGAATACGATCGTGGATTATAAACTAGAATAATATTTTTCTCTCATACCAAATCAACCAGCAGTAAATAATTAACGATCATTTATGACAAAACGAACAGACTACAATGCTCCAAGAGTTAATGCTGGTCGTCTTCTGGAGTGTGCGGACACGTGCACAGCAAAGTCACAGACTTTTACGTACGCCACCCCCGGTGTATCAGGGCGTGTTTAGATCAGCGGAAGTGTGTTGGGAGGATGTTGCATAGGGTGTTTGGATGCTAATAAAAAAATAAATTACAGAATCCGTCAGTACTCTATGAGACGAATTTTTTAAATCTAATTAATCCGTCATTAGCACATGCTTACTGTAGCAAAACATTGTCAAATCATAGACTAATTAGGCTCAAAAGATTCGTCTCACAAATTAGTCGTAAACTATATAATTAATCTATATTTAATACTCCATGCATATGTCTAAATATTCGATGGGACAGTGATTAAAATTTAGTAGAGGCAACACCCTTATGATTTTTCTACCGGCGTGCTTGCGGCATCTCGCAGACCGGCATGTACACACCTTGCAGAGTTGCAGGGCTCACTGTTCGTCCGACACTGAGAGTCTGCGAGTCTGCACGTCGAGCCAAGGATCCAACGAGGTGTCTTGCTCACGCGGTCACGCCGGTTCGAGCCAGCATGGCATTATTGTCCAGTGCTGCGTTGTCCCGCGCTTGGTTGTCCTTGCGAGTCGCGAGTCGCGTAGCCCGAATGCCCGATCGACCGGAGCCACAAGCTCTTGAGCCCCCCGGGCACGACCGGGCATCGGCCCATCGAGCTCGCTCGCACACCGGCCAATTCGAGCGCCTGAGGTGAGCGAGAGCGCGCGGGTCGGCCTCCGATGCGTTCCCCGGTTGCCAAGCACGACCTGTGGCGCCGTCGCGTGCTGACTGTGGTACGGCCGTTCGGCGACAAGGCTGGACGCAGACGACAACGATGTATGACTGGGCGAGTCGTACCGTCAGTGCGTCCTTCCTGCACGCGTACGGGGTGGTAGCCGAGGTCCCGGTTACTCCCTGGTCCCTGTGCCCTCCAGGACCCTGGTCTCGCTGGTCGCTGCCGTCTTGGTTTTGTGTAGAGAATAGAAATTGACGAGTAGGGTCAGAAACTCGGAATAAACGGGGTCTGTATTGGCAGTCTAGTACAAACCCCAAACCATTACAGTATTTCACAGTAAGTGCCGTCAGGTCATCGAGTTCTTTCTCAAAAACAGTTGGTTAATTAATAGTGTGAAGCATTATCATTTCGCGAAAAGCACTGGCTAATTAAAAATGCACCGTCATGTTCCATTTCCTTAATGTGACTGTAACATTACTGTTTTCCCACTAGCTATGTTCTTTTTTTGGGGGTGACAAAGTTGAAAGTCCCACTAGCTATGTTGTTTTCCGTCCTGGGCTTCATTTGGGCTGCTGGCTCCCCGTTGCAGGTCGCACTAGAAGTTGAATTATGGCCGACAGGCCGGGACACCGACGAGGCGACAACTTTCGTTGTAGTCTTGGTGTCTATGTCACATGGGCCTTTTGTAGTTTCGGCCCGTGCTTTATTGAGCCAGGCTTTTACTCTCGCACGGCGACTTAGGCCCGTCAGCTAACGCGGCCGCTCGACACTTCCGGCTGTGCTCTGGCTTCCACGAAGACAATGACAACTCCAGCTCATATGAAAAATGAGCGGTAGCTCAGATGGCAAGGATCGCTGGTGTGCGTACTGCCCGTCAGCGTTCCAAGCCTGGCTTCGATGCTGGTGTCTCACCGGGAACAGTAGTTTCCTAAATAATTTCAGTTGCCTCTCGCGTAGATGTGCCACAATGGTCAAGTGACGTGCCCGCCACACTCGGAGTCTGGTGCTCTTCGAGGATCTCTCAGCTGCATTCCTTGTCTAGGTATAGTTGTAGATTTGTTCGTATACCGTGTGTGAGGTGTGTGTGGTGGTGTTGTGTGTGGTGGTGTGTGTCTGTATCCGAACAGATTCTACAGCTGTACTTAAGATGAGAGGCAAAAAAAAAAAACTCCAGCTCATATTTTTTTTACACTTTTTGTAAACTAATTTTAAATCTAACATTGTTTTATTATTTTTTCTAAAATTAACACTTTTGTGCCGCGCCATGTATGGTGGCGCTGCGGGAGGATAACGTGGCGTCGTCGGGGCAGGGTTTGCCGCGCCACCAATCTTAGCGCGGTTGTGACGCGCCAGCGCCGGTGGCGCGGCAAGGCCCAGTAAAAGTCTGCGACACCCCCACTGCACCCGCCCTCGCCCTCGACCCTACCGCATGCCGCCGCCGCCTGCGCCACCGCCGCACGCCGCCGCTGTCTGCGCCCGCCCTCGCCCAGCACCGCCGCCATCCGACAGCCGACCAACAGGCGCCGTCGCCTGCCAGCGTTGCCACCTCCCCTGCGCCAGCCGCCATCGCCTCACCAGTGTTGAGGCGCCAGCGCCACCGCCACCGCCTCACGTGCATTGCGCTAGTGTTGAGGCGCCAGCGGCCATCTCCTTCGGCTTGGGTGACCCCAAAAGATCCCCGCTCATATCAAGGTTGCTCCCTCTCTCGATTTATTGTTATTATGAATGTTATTTTAGTTAGTGTTAGTGATTTAGGATAGTTAGGGTTAGTGATTTAGTATAGTTAGGTTAGTGAATTTATTTATTTATGTAGGTAGTTTTTAGGGTTTAGGTTGTGCGTTGTAGTATAGTTAGAGTTTGGTTAGGTAGTTTGGGTTTAGGTTACTGTTAGTTAGGACTCTCGGTCGTTCACTTTTGGGTTACTGTTAGTTAGGGTTTAGGTTACTGTTATGCTATGAGAGGATACGGCGAAGACATGTACGGAGGGAGAAACTTCAACGAGACCCGTGGCAGGAATCTTTGCTCTGTTTGCAAAGAACCTGGTCACAAGGCTAGCAGACATAGAAGACGAGGACAACATGTCCATACATAGAAGTTGCTTATTTTTCTAGTGAAGTTGTTTAATATGTCTGTTAATGTTACTTTGAATATATACATGTGCTTTCATATTATGTTCGTATTACATAACAAGTAGTTCAAATTTTACAATGCTACATAATGTTAATTGAAATATTATTAATTTAAATACTCTAACCCTTTATTTATCAATTTATAAGAGGATGGCCCATCCCACGTAGCACCCGTTGTACCCTCTTCTTGAGGTGGAGTACGACGAGCCACATCGAGCACACTTCTTGACTGACACCGATGCAGAGGTGCCCTTGCCTCCTTTGAGGCCCCGCACGCACACCAGGGCGCACTGGTGCAACGAGCATTACACGCTGTACATACGGCGTGCCGGTTTTCTCGAGTTTGTCTGTGTTGTCAACTATGGTCTTCCGCCCCTTGACCCAGCACTACTTACTGCAGCTATAAACAGGTGCGAGTGTCTTCATTGTACATAAACATTCTTATAACAAATTTAAGGTAACTAATAGTCGTTCTATTATTATAACAGGTGGAGGCCTGAGACCCACACGTTCCACCTACCTTACGGCGAGATGACCTTGACCATGCAAGACGTGAAGGCTATCTTTGGCCTTCGGTTGGGGGGACTTCCAGTGACAGGTATAGTTGACAATGATCACTGGAGGGAGCTGGTGGCTTAGTTCACTAGCTTTCTTCCACCGGACGACGAGGTTTTTAAGAAACATAAGTGAGCAATTCAAGCCTATTTAATACTTGCATTGCTTTCCTGCAGTCATTAGGTCTCATTTTCTTTGGTGAATTTTAGGAAAAGTTCTAGTGTTTCGTCATCGTGGATCACAGAGCGCTTTGATTACTTGGACCCATAGGCTGATGAGGCTCAGATCGACAAGTTCGCTAGAGTGTGGCTCTAGCACTTCCTTAGTGCTTTCCTATTCCTAGACGCCTCAGGCAACACCATCAGCTAGATTTTTCTTGACATGCTACGCCAGCCGTGGGATAACATAGCGGCATATAGCTGGGGCAGCGTAGTCTTGGCATGGACGTATCGATAGCTATGCGTTGCCTGCCATCACACCTTAGGGTATGCGAACCTTGGGGGTTGCTCCTACCTACTCCAGATTTGGTGTTGGGAATGATAGCCCATTGGGAGGCCCCTCATTACTGGTTTATCGGTAAGTACTTCGGTTCACTATATTCTTCGAGGCAGTTACATATGATGAAATTATTAATGACTAATTCATTATCATGTTCAATGCAGCATTGGAACGAGCAGGATACACTCCCTATAGCTCTGTATATCTGGACGCAAGCAGAGTTAGTCGGAGGGAATGCGAGGCGCAAGTACAGGGAATGCACGGACTGTCTCGACGTCCTGACACAGCACTAGGTTACGCTCTCTTTACTATCATACATGTGTCTTATTTGATGTACACTATATCACAACCTAACTTAATTATGAAATATTCAGGTGCATTGGTGTCCTTGGGATGGTCTGGAGCTCCAGTACTATCTGAGTCCTATCACTAGGGATGAGTTAGACGAGTATCGCTGCAACGTCCCTCTTATTTTCTTCCACGTGGTCGAGATTCACTTGCCCATCAGGGTTTGCAGGTAGTTTGGAAGAATGACAGGCTACCCACCACCGCTTTACTCCACCAACCAAGAATTGCACAGGTGCATTATCGATTAATAACAAAGCTACAATTCAGAGGTGTGTATGGTACAACTAACAATCGTTTTGTTGTAGGTATGACCGTAGGAAGAGGTACACGACCAAGGATTGGCACGTGACACACAACGCATACATCCAGTTGTGGCAGAACAAGGACCGGTAGCCAGTCGATGCGGGTCCCCCCCACAACCAACACACCTTCGATGAGTACCTTTGGTGGCTTCATAGGTATACAAGGACACATATCAAGCCCCCGTACATTGAGGAGGCGATTGACGAGGACGATGAGGAAGATGTGATCTAAGATGTGTATGACCTTGCCACTGGGGACGACACACAACTACAGAGAGCCCCGCTTCAAAGATATGTGGTAAGATACTCGAATGGTATAATTTGTAATCCATTTGGTATTAAGTATGTGTATTAAAACTGTCCAACCACGTTTCTGTACCTAGGTGACATAATTGTCAAGGCTATCCAAGGAAGGAGCGTTTTAGCTTCACGAGTCTAGAGGGCAGGGACCAGACATTTCTTGAGGCTTTTATGGGGGTAAACATAAACTTGTCCATTCTGAAAATATTTCTTTAGTGTATATGCGTTTGGGAAATGCACTAACTTTAACTTCTATTTATGCAGAAGGTGAAGAAGAGCTACAGGAAGCTAGCTCAGAAACTGAGCTGCATGGACACTCCTTGGGTGGAACCCGATTACCCGGCGCGGTCGGGTGGCAAGTCTTCTGGCTCTTTGAGGACACTAGCTGGCTCTTCTTTGCCGGTGATAGGTGCCGCTTCCGTAGTGCGTACACCACCATATCATAGCGCTGGGAAGAACCCTGCAAACAAGGACGACGATGACGACCCCCACGCTTCCGCATACAGCACCACTAGTGGGACGATTGGTAGCAGGACAAGATTGGAATGTCTCAGCTAGGTGGTGCCCCACTTGATACCCAAGGAGTCTCATAGGTAGTAACAAAGGTAGTTTCTTTAAATACGTAGGCTCCATGAACTAACGATCATACATATTATAAGTAATCGTGCATATCATATACTTGCAGGGTACGAGCCATACGCACCGGCAACGTGACCACACCGATGTTGGCTACACTCCCAATGTGTTGCCTACAAATTCGAAGAGATAGAGGCATCCGAAGGATCCTTACACTTCTAGGACTTAGTTGGTTATATTAAACTTATGTCGAACAAATATTGTCGTCCGAAACTTATGTCGAACAATTGTCGATAGAATATCATCGGCAGTCCACCGAGGGGTATCCCGTGATGGTAGATTTGTCGGTGGGGGTGCGCGTAATCAGGAACCGGATGGTGACACAAGGCGCAGAGATAGCGATTTAGACAGGTTCGGGCCATCTAATCGATGTAATACCCTATGTCCTGTGTCTTTGGTGTATTGTATTGAGATATAGTAGATAGATCATATCCACTAGGGGACCCCTGCCTCTCCTTATATAGTCTAGAGGGATAGGGTATAAGTAAAGTATCCTATTTGGTACTATATAATAGCTTATAGTGCACGCCGAGCAGCGTCGTGCATGCCTTCATCTTATGGGCCAGGCCACCTTTAATGGTGCGGCCCATGTCTTGTCTTATAGATATCGGGGGCCATACCCCCACAACTAGTCCCTGAGCCTGACAGTAGGTGACATAGTCACATGGTGCTAGGGTTAGAAAGTAGAAGACCAGCCGAGCAGACAGCCAGTCCCCGAGCGTAGCCTCAAGATGAGAACAAGCACATTCACCGTAAGGTGAAGTGTGCCCACTTAGTCCTGAGCCTATTGGAAGATGAAGAATGAATCTTATAGCAGGGTCAAAGAAAAAGAAGTCTAAAAGCTTGTTGACGTCATCTGATATGCGCGTATTAAGACCCCAGACGTGCTGCCCAAGATCAGCACCCTGATCCGAACAGTATGGAGCAGCTTGATAGCACACCGATGAGACGTAGCAAGATCCGACCACCAAGGGAGCACCGAAGAGTCCCCGACATCGCTAGCGATGACCGAGCACTGAGGAGCGAGGAGTCCCCGGCATCGCTGGCAATGACCGAGCACCGAGGAGCGAGGAGCCCCCAATGTCATTGGCGATGTCCGTGCACCGAGGAGCGAGGAGTCCCTAGCGTCGCCAGCGATGACTGAGCACCGAGAAGCGAGGAGTCCCTGGCGTCACTGGCGATGACTGAGCACCGAGGAGCAAGGAGTCCCCAGCGTCGCTGGCGATGATGGAGCACCGAGGAGCAAGGAGTCCCTAGCATCACTGGCGATGTCCGAGCACCAAGGAGTGAGGAGTCCCCGGCGTCACTAGCGATGACCAAGCACCAAGGAGTCCCCGGCATAGGCGGCGATGTTCGAGCACCAAGGAGTCCTTGGGGAAGCTAGCGATGTCCGTGCACCAAGGAGCGAGGAGTCCCCGGCATAGGTGGTGATGTCCGAGCACCGAGGAGTTCCCGGCATAGGCAGCAATGTTCGAGCACCGAGGAGTCCTAGGTGAAGCTGGCAAGGTCCAAGGACTAAGGAGTCCCTAGCGTAACTGGCGAGGTTCAAGGACTGAGGAGTCCCTGGCGTAGCTGGCGACGTCCGTGTAGTGAAGTGTGCCCACTTACTCCTCGAGCATGAAGAAACCAAGCACTAAGGAGTAACCGGCATAGCTGGCGATGAAGCACGAGCGATGAATAGTCTAGTCATTTGGTCCGTGGCGAAGTGAGCATTGAGTAGAAATGACCAGCAAACAGTCCAATCAACTGGTCGGCGACGAAGTCCATGAACCTAGCTGTCCGGCCAGTTGATCGGTGAAGTCTGAGCACTAGGTGGTCAGATCACCTGGACGATGATCTTGCAAAACAAATATGTAGAACGGGTAGTACATGATATACAAATAAATGAACTCCGGAGAAAAATTGGCAATGGTGATGAAACGACATATGCAGTTCAGCGATCAGTTCACGTGAAGATATATTTATATTTAATATAAACCGCTTGAACAGTTAGTGTGTAGCTGAGTCTCCAGCCCTAGCTAGCCTGTTAACCATAACGCCGAGCATGGAGCTCGTGCACGTATAGGAGGAACATGCGTGACCAAGGAGCCGCTACCGACCACCCATAACGCAGAGTGCGGAGCCTGTAGCATGTGTAGGGAGGAGCTAGAGACAGGGCCATCTCTAGAGGCATCCAAGCATCAACATGACTGTTCGAGGGTTCGAAAAATCATTTGAAGGGCAAATATGGAGAAAACAGCTCGGAGAAACATTATGGTGATATACGGAGATTGGAGAATATTTAGAAAAATATTAAAGCATGACTTAGCTTTGGATGGAGCGTTTGGTCGGTGGCGTATGGCATTATCTAGTCGGCATTGATGAAGTTGCCCGGCGCTTGAGCTTTTCGAGTTGTGGTCATGGCGGCGATCGTGGTTGTCACGGCGTGTGGTTGGAGTAAGTAGTCCAGGCGACGTCATCCTTATATTAGTGGTCGGCAACTCAGGCAGCTCATGATCGGTGATGGTGTAGGAGCAGTAGGAACAGGTTTTGCCGCTGCTGGAGTACTCATCGTCGTCGTTGGCTTGTGTGGTGATCTAACTTGGACTTTGTTCGAAGTATCAGATGCTATGCAAGAAACGGTGGCATATACATGTGTACACACTCCATTGGTTCATGGCCCTATATACCACATATATGCTTCCTTGGTTGCATGGTTATGTAACATAGCACGGTGGCTCCTTGTTTGCTTGCATGGCCATGACGTTCACATGCATATACCCGTATACGATGCCTACATATATCCATAGATGCCTTGGCCTTGCTTGCTTCCTATTTGCTCATAATAAGAGGAAGGTCTTGATCGACAAAACCTTGACTACCATGTTGGAGATGGAGACGGCGTTGTAGTCTGACTTGTGCTCTGATTTTGATACTTGGGCTTTAGATCGGATCTCACCGTCTCGTGGAGACAGGGCGCCGTCTTGGAAATCCGACATGGTGATCTACATGATAGACTATTGCTTTTGCTAAAAATCCATCATGCGACACACGGTAGACCTCCTGGCTTTGTTGTAGAATCAGATCTGGCCCTGCAGATCGATCAGGTGTCGGCGTAGAACTGTCTCACTGGACGCTGGTGACCGTGGATTGACCCCATGTCTTCTCGTATAATAGAGTACTGCCACAAATTACTTTGGGATGTCATGTTGACGACAGGAACAATGACTGAGTTGTGGACGAGGATCACTACGGGAGCGACGACGGTGACGATGTTGTCGCACACGACGTTAAATGCCGCCACCGAATCATTGTAGATGTTATTGATGTTGAGGTCCATCTGGCTCGCTATGGGATCAAGCGCACACCCCTACCTGGTGTGCCAACTATCGACAGAATATCGTCAGTAGTCCACTGAGGGGTATCCTGCGATGGTAGATTTGTCGGTGGGGGTGCGCATAATTAGGAACTGGATGGTGACACAAGGCGTAGAGACAATAATTTGGACAAGTTCGGGTCGTTTGATCGACATAATACCCTATGTCCTATGTCTTTGGTGTATTGTATTGAGATGTAGTAGATAGATCGTGTCTACTAGGGGACCCTTGCCTCTCCTTATATAGTCTAGAGGGACAGGGTTACAAGTAAAGTATCCTATTTAATACTATACAATAGCTTGTGGTGCATGCCGAGCAGCGCCGTGCACACCTTCATCTTATGGGTTGGGCCACCTCTAATGGTGCGGCCCATGTCTTGTCTTGTAGATATCGGGGGCCATACCCTCACACAAATGTTATGTGGCAACTTGTCAACTTGCACACAGACTCCATTTATTTGCTTCATATTCGTTTCAATGCGTCGCGGCAGCACTATCGGCGAGATTAACTAGCAACTAGTTCTAAAACCGATAGTCCTAGCATATCTAGACATCAGTGGCTGGTGTCTTGACCCCTATCCTCCTAAGCTTGGTCATCATCACCATGAAATCGCTAAAGAAGGCACCCTGGTTGGATGCGTAGTAGTCGACCGTGCTGTGCGACCTCATGTTGGAGTAGACTAGTTGGTCGGAGCCTAGGAGGCCCTTGCTGACCTATAGGTTCTAATAGAAGGTGTTGTTGATGCCCACCAGCAAGGGGTCGAGGAAGGCAAAGGTGTTGGGGTCAGAGCTATAGGTTCTATTCAGCTGTAAAGCGAAGCCAAGGTCCATGGTCACGTCATTGCCGATCCTCACCGACAGCAGCCCCCATTCAATTGCAATTGAGGCTAGTCTTCTATCTATGTCTAGGTCCTACCGCATCATGGGCCTTGGCGCATTAGAGCCATGCCATGGTCTATGGTGTGGCAGACCCTGCCACATCATCGGTCAGTGCCTCAGACCCTACAAAAAAGAGAAGCAAGCATGCTGAGGCAACCGATGAAAGACCAAGGTGTCAAGGACACGCACAGGAAACTCACCACCGTGGCATGGCATAGGTCGACCTTGACCAACCGCTGGACAGACTCAACCTGCTCCTAGGCCTCCTCAAGCTTCACCGACAGCTTGGCGAGATCGGACTCCATGGTGAATCCTCTTCCCCCGAGGATGCCCCAGAGCTGACACTCCTGTGAATCTCGAAGGATGAACCGAACCTTCGTTAGGTCCTCAGGGTAGGGCCACACTAGGTCAGTCTTCTCTAGCCCGCTGGAGGGCCTAGCCTCCGACTAGACCACCACTAGCTCCTACAATGGCACCGGTAGCTCCACCTCATCACCTGCTTCATCGTCAAAGGGGATCTCCACCACCTCAATTCACAAGCCACCGATAGGTGTTCTGACTCTATCCCGGCCGCATCTCTCCCTAGCACCTCCATCTTCATCTGGGAGGGTGAGCCATGTGGCCCCTTGCCCGGCAAGGCAGGCAGCCTGGTCTCCCTCTCCTCTTTTGCTGCAGCTAGTGGAGGGGGCCCACAAGGGATACCTCCGACGTGGCCTCTACCATCACCACCGGGATCGCCGCCAACACCGTCACCGTCGCTACTGGCGTACTAGCGACCGACCCGAGGGGTGCCGCCCATGGAAGGGAAGGACCCGCCACCACCACCCTGCTCTCCCCGTTGCTCACCATGGCGCACTGCAAGGTGGGCCTCCAATCCTCCTGCATGGGAGTTGGGGCGATGCTCGACCCCGTCAACATCAGGCCACTATTGAAAGAGTATAGGTCAGTCACACTCCAAAAAACTCAACAACAACATTGAAAAGAAACAAAGAAAGGCATGCTATGATGTAAGCGGTATGACTCTGAAACCTTGACCCAATGTCAATGGGCCCACAGGGCGAGGGCCGCTCCCTAGACGTGACCCCCGCCTCCTTACTTCAACCGAGGGTGGAGTCGAATCACCACGACCTTTAGCTCAGGGCACACCGACTAGAGTAGTTGGCGGGGCATCCTCCTACTGTGAGATGCACGCTGGCACATGCCCTGATGATGTGCGGGTGTGAGCCCACTCCTTTGACCACCTAGCTTGCTCCACCACACCCACAGCATGCTAGGATGAGGCCGGCGATGCCTCGGAAGGGTGCGGTGACTGTGTCCGCTTCGCCTCCTATTCACCGACGGTGTCCACACTCGCAGCACGCTTTGTGACAGAATCGACCAATTATATGAAATTAAGTAAGAAAATCATCCACCAGAGCAGACGATTGAACAAACTTAAGCCTATATAACCCGGTAGTCCGTGAAATCACGAAGGATTTCAAACCAACTCGTGTCCCAGCCATGATCGTAATAAGTTTAGTGGTCACCATCACAACTTACATAAAAGTTCGCATCACAGGTACATCAGAGTTTAAACATAGTTATTACAAACCAGTTCGAATAAAAGTAGCAGAAGTCATTTGTTCAAACCACACACACTCACGCGGAGTTTAAATATAGTGCCAGCGAATGATCATCTCCAACAAAAGCATCAGATGAGACATAAGGAATGACCATGCCCATGGTCCTAAGCATCACCCATCGCAGGATAAAGGCAGTTGATACAGTAGCCGTAATACATCTGCCCATCTGCAACAAGTGGGAATAAAACCCTGAGTACGAGAAGGTACTCAGCCAGACTTACCCGACATAACCGAAAATAAATGACACCAAGGATTATGAAGGGCTTTATAGTAGGGTAGCTGACTCATTTGCAAAAAGAAGCATTTTTAGCATTTCAAGAACCTTTCTAAAAGCATTATTGCCAAGTTAATTATTATTAACCTGTCAACTAGATTTGCACCTATACTAGAGTAAACATGTGATTAAACAGATAACGATAACCCATGATCATTAAACAACTTCCTTACTGTCATATTCATTATAACTGTCCAAGTGTTCCATAACATTTACTACGATGAAGTAACTCAAGTCAAGTGCTCACTATCCAGGAGCGATGGCGATTCGAATCGATTCCTAACCAGCTGGTGATTTATTCCTTACACAAACCTCACCCACCCGCTAAAGTGAGATATTGATCACTGAGTCAACTTTCCAGGAATCTCGAGTTTGCCAGGAACCACATGTACCCGAGGGCCGACCGACTGCACTTTGGTCTTATCATCCCGCCCCCGTGTCCTACCACACCTGCTCCGGTACAGTGCGTTGCGGGCAATCTACTCGGCCCAAAAAATCTCCCAGCTTCGCGGTCGGAAGGTACTTTATCCAGCCAGCTAAATGTAAGGCATGCGTTCAACATGACTCGAGGCCCAACAACGGTCGGTCCTTAATCGACACAGACGGAAACACTACAGTCCAAAACTCTGCAAGTCTCCGTCCGGTCTCAACTTCATTTAACACTTAGTTATACCATGACTTCATAGTCATCCAAGCAGATCCAGGTAACCACCTATAGCTCGCAGGTGACAGGAAATCACCTGACTTCTACCGGTCTAAGCCAGCTAAGCATTGACTCGACTGCGGATACCAGGGTAGCAAGGATATAGTATAACAAAGGTAAGCAAGGTATAATGCAGCAACGGTTGCAAACAACTCCTGAACGTAATGCATCAATTTAAGTAAAGCATTTAATTAAATAATTGCAAACCAGGAGAAAAATGCTCCGGGGCTTGCCTCTCTCGAAGGAGCTCGGACGGTGATCTGGGCACTCCGGAAGCTCCTCAACGTCCTCCTCGTCGGCTTCTGGCACTTCCTGCTGCTGCACCTCGAACTGCTCCTCGGGCTCCTCGGGTATGACGACTGGGTTCTCGGTTTGCGATCCTATATGATGCAATGCGCGTAAGTGATTATGCAAACAGTGCATCGAAGGAGATGAATGCAATGGATATGTTTAAATGCAAGGTAGTCAACATCATCCAAGAAACTATACTACAAGCACATGTCATCTACTGCATTCTCTTCTACTACTAATATGTTAAATCAACATATCTTATGAAATGCTTCAAAGATACACCAAAGCTTTACTAATTTCTTAATCCCACTTAAAGCAACACTTGCTTAAACCCTAATTAATAATAGGTTTGAATAGCAACATACATTTCTGATGCTCCTAAAAATCTAAGAAAATTACAGTAGCATAATACTACCCTAAACAGACTACCATAAAAATTTCATGGCATTTGGATAAGTAAACTATCCTACACAAAAATGACAAGCTATAGCATAAAAATGAGCATGAAATTACTTTGTACTATGAAAAGTGTCAAACAACAGAATTAGTATTTTTCCTAGGTTCTTAATAGCATATAATGACTGTACAAAAATTACCACATGCATGTTTTATACAAAGTTTGCTCTCTAGCAAAAATAACAAAAATCAGCCATTAAAGGCACTTGAACTACACCTCCAAAGTTTTCCACAGCACATGCATGAAACATATTTTTTTCTAGGAAGTGCATGACCTAAGAAGATTAACAAACTTGAAATCATATTTTTCTGCAGACTATAGATTTTTCTACATATTTTTCAAGTTATCAGCGATATCCATGATTAAATAAAATCCTACAGAAAAGTATCCCAAACATGACATGCAATAATTTTCCCAAGTAGATCTGGTGATAAGGAATCTAGAAAATTTTGTTTCAACAAATTTGGAGCAAGTTTGATCATCCAAACATTTTTCAAACCATTTTTGATTTCAAATAACAAATAATAAATGGAAATCAATTCATTTCAGAAATACTGGGCCGGCCCGTGGGGAATAGCTGGCCCACAGCCACAACCGGCCTGCGCGGCCTGAGTGCGAGGGAGGGGAGACGGCCCAACAGGGCGTCAGCCCACGGCCTGGCCAGTCGAGGCAGGGTGACTCGCCGGGCGCGCGCTGGCGCGACGGCGCGGCTCGGCCAGCGGCCGGCGGCCGTCTCCGGCCACGGCAGCGCAAGCAAGCGAGCGCAGGAGGTGTGCGAGGCAATGGCGAAAGCGAGCAGGCAGCTAAGCATGGCTGAGAAGGGGAGGAAGAGGGCGCTCCACGGCGGCCGAGCACGGCGGCGCCATGGACGTCGGTGGCGAGGCGCGGGGAAGCTCACCCAGGGCTCGGAAGGCGGCGCAAGCGCGAGCGTGAGTCGAGGGAAGGCAAGGCGGAGCTGTGGGCGCGAGCAATCGGAAAATGGCGCGGCGGTGCGAGAGCTCGACGCCGGCGGAGCGGCGGGCGCGGCGAGGGCGGAGCTCGAGCTCTTGGCTCTGGAGGAGGAGGAGAGGAAGCGTGGGCGCGAGTGAGCGAGTGCGTGGGCATCAGCAGGTGAAGGCGGGCGCGTGGGCGCGGTGTCAGGCCGCGGCTGACGCGCGGCGGGCGACGCCGGCACGGAGTCGCCACACGGCGGGATTTCTCTGCCGCGGTCGCGGCGTGGCGCAGCGACAGGCGCGCGAGTGCGGGCGAGCGGCAGGCGCGGCGTGGGCCTGGGCTGGCGAAGCGGCTGCGGGAGCAAGGCGCGGCGCGAAGGTAGGCCGGGCCGCCGGTGCGGCTGGGCCGAAAATGAGGCGCAAGGCCCACGAAGGTAAAAACAAGATTTTTCAAATTAATTTGAATTCCTTTTTTATTCAAACGAATTTTTGGACTAAATCAAAGCAGTTTCAAACTTTGGGCCAAAAATAAAAGTTGCTCAAAATTTTATCCTCTACAACTTTGATTTTAATACCAACGTCCAATTCATTATAGATTTTGAATTATAAAATTAAAGTAAATTTTGACTTAAACCCTAATGTTTGGAGAATTATTTTTAAAGCAAAATTTGACAATAATTCAAATACAAACCTTACTCCAAAAATTGTGATAAACAATTCTAGATGATTTACAATCATAACCAAACAAGTTCTACTAACCTAGCAAACAAAATCAGGGCAAAACAATTCTAACAAAGGCATGCAACATTCAGGTTTCACAACATGTTTCAGATGTTTCGAAGCAGTGTTTCACTTGTTATTCACATGATTAAGCATGTATGATTTGGATGCTTGATGATGCATGATATGCATAATTTGCAGTGCCTAAATGTAGGCATAACACCGGGGTGTTACAGCCCTCCCCCCTTATAAAAATCTCGTCCCGAGATTTGGGTTACGAACCATTTGTTATAAAATTCTTCATAAGCTTTTTGTAGATACTCTCCTATTTCCCAAGTTGCATCTCCCTCATCATGATGATCCCACTGTATCTTGTATGTTTTCACCACACTATTTCGAGTAGCACGTTCTTTAGTGTCTAACACCCGGACTGGTTGCTCACAATACACTAAATCTGATTTGAGTTGAATACCTCGAGGTTCTATTCTTTCCTCTGGAACACGCAAACATTTCTTGAGATGTGATACATGGAAAACTAGGAAAACGGTACTCATTGTCTCAGGTAACTCTAACTTGTAAGCTATCGGACCTCTTCGTTCTAAGATCTTGTATGGTCCTACGAATCTCGCGGCAAGCTTTCTTCAGATTCCAAACCTTTTCTTCTTCATTGGCGTGACTTTCAGATAAACATAGTCACCAACTTCAAACACAAGGGGTCTCCTTCTTTTGTCTGCATAGCTTTTCTGACGTGATTGGGCAGCTTTCATATTCTGCTGAATAATATGAACTTTCTTCTCGGCTTCTTCTACAAAGTCAATGCCATAATACCTTCTATCACCAGGCTAGACCCAATTCAATGGTGTTCTACATTTTCTGCCATATAAAGCTTCGAATGGGGCCATCTTGATGCTTTCTTGATAACTATTATTATAAGAAAATTCAGCTAACGGTAACCATGACTCCCATGATCCCTTGGAAGACAATACACAGGCTCTCAACATATCCTCCAAAACAACATTTACTCGTTGTGGCAGAACCTCCTAAGGAATCGGGCCCACATGCACCTATCGTTGTCTTAACAGACCTCGGATAGCGTACACGAGTTCCCAACAACTCAACAGGTCTGTCGGGTGTCCTCGGGAAACCCGAATCATCCACGCTTCTCTTTTCAAACAGGATCCCAATCACAGTCATTGCAGATTACAACAGTTTATTCAAATATATACCAGAGTAAAAGATAGCGGAAGTCTTAAGATAACATAATTACAAACCAGTTGTTTTCAAACTTACAATACCATAAGTGTTATACAACCATAGTAGCGGGATAATATTACATTAACTTTATTTATCATACAAACTAGTGCCTTGTCCAAAGGCCATTCATTACTCCTCATCATCATCGTTGACTTCAAACACTGACATGCAGCAGGGACCAAAACAAGCCTGCGCATGCGACTCCCCTGCAACAAGGGTTAACAAACCCTGAGTACAAAGGTACTCAACAAGACTAACCCGATGTAACGGGGTGTAAGACTTTAGAGATGCAGGGATTTGGGGCAAGGTAAGGATGTAGCAAGATTCCAAAAGTTCTTTTGCCAAAAGCTTACTATCCTTCATTCTATTTTCAAGTCTACCACTAAGTTCTTTTAGTTCATTATCTCAACTAAATATACATTTCCCATATTCCATTCCTTCTCATTCCATTCTTTTTCTCATATTTTAGTAATTCACCAGTACTACATTGCTTCTGTAATGAATCGAGTCTCCATATCCGCGGAGCACCGGCAATTCGAATTGATTCAAGTCCCAGCTGGGGATTCCTTATCACACGACATATGTAGAACTTAATCTTGCATATATCAACCTCGCTACAGGATCCTCCTATACTAAGCCGTCTCCACGCCACCCGAGAGCACAGCACACCTCAAATCCGGCCACATTCTAGCCACGAGGGTACACGCTACTCCCGCCATCTCTCCACTCCCAGTGCGCGGGCATTCGTCTTAGTATCGGATTAGCCGAAGTAGGCTTACCGGAGTATGTGACCAGTACTACAAAGTGTCTCGTTCAGAAGATCCACAATGAGTGGCCTTTAAGTGACATAGTCGGCAACATTACCCAACATTCAAGATAAGTCACCCGACTAGTCTCTAATTCATTCTAAATCCTTTCTTTCTTTGGCCAGTATGCCATCTTTGATTGTATCAAAACTTTTACTTTGAAAGCCTATCATAAAGCATACTAAGCACACTACGCCTTTATAAACGAAAACATCTTCAAGGATGGTAAACAATTATCAAGGTAGGTAATGCATCAAGTAGGTAACATTTGAATTAAACAACTTAATGCAATAAATAACATAGGTGATAACTTTTCAAAGTAAACAAGGTAATGGCTTAATGCATAAACCGGGGCTTGCCTTCGTTGACGATTTCCGGTTCCGGATTAGTACCACAATTATCAAATCCCGTGACAACCGGGGATTCTTCTAGAACTTGCTCAACTAGAATCGTTTCGTGCTCGGGTTCTACACGAAATAATAACATATGCTTTAACATGATGATAATGTAAACATGATGCTTTCACGGCACATGAAATGTAAAAACACCCGCAACCGATTTGATTTCACGGTACAGTTGCAAGCCAACAAAACCAACCTGTAACCCTATCATTAAGAACCACACATGTGACTTGACCTAATGGATCTTGGAACCCTACTAGTCACAAAACATGACCAAAACAAGATCCAACACTAATCAAATACTTAGGGTTTGCTTTTATCTATTTTTGAATTAATTTGAAATTAAGCCCAAAAATAAACTTGTTCCAAATGACCTGAAAATTTTATGTAAGCTTCCTTATGACAAATTAGTGTACCAAAACAAATTTCATAATTTTTGGAATTATACAGTGACCTACAAAAATCATGGAAATTGCATTTTTCAATTAATGGACTGAATATTTGAACATTCAAAATTTATCCAAATTTCAAATTTCAAATTTTTAAATCATACTAGAACATGTACAGAAGCTACACAAAAATTTTCAGAATTTTTGGATGTGTAAATAAATTCCTACAAAATTGCAAAATTGCTGCACTATTCAAAATCAGAAAATAACCAAAGCTTACTATTCTTCTTCCTCAGCATCACTGACAGCCTGACCCCACGCGTCAGCGACAGTGGGCAAGGCACGGCGGCGCGGCCAGCTCCGGCCAGCAAAACGCGCCGGTGGTGACTCCCCGGCGACACGAACTGCTCCTACATGATCTACACCAAGTCGCGCACCTATCCCAAGCCTCAGAATAGAAAAGAACACACCGGAAGGAACTCGACGCCGGCCATGGCGGCACGGACCCGACGGTGGTTGATGTAACTAGGGCTACGATGCAGTAGAGTCAACGGAAGAGTGAGCAACACGCTTAGGAGCTCACAGTGATCACGATGATGTGCTTGGCGCAGTCGGAGATGGCCTGGAGTAGCCTGGCCACGGTGAAGGCAGTCGCGGCGGAGCTCTGATCGGTCACGGGGAAGACGGGTTGCGCCGGACGATTCTGGCCAACACCAGCAACGAGAGCAAGTCGAGGAGGAGCACAAGACCAATGCGATCACGTTGACGTAGCTGGGAACGACTGACGTGGCTCGACGAGGCCTACGGCGAGCGGCGGAGCTACGCGGTGGCGGAGCAGAGCAGAGGGAAGAAATGGAAGCGACGGCGGCGACGGTGGCTATTTATAGCCCGGAAGGAGGCGTCCGGTGTCGCCAACGCACGGGCGGACTTGCCACGGTGACAGCGGCGTGTCACAGCGCGTGAAAGCGGTGAAAACCGAACGGCGGTGAACTCCGCGTGGCGCCGGCGGCAAGCAGTGAGGTGGAGGTGAAATTTTGAAATAATTACAGAACTGCCACTGCATTCATATCTCAAATTACTCAGAAATTTTCTAAAGAAGTTGAAAATCTCCAAAAATGAAAGTTGCTCAACTTTTCAAGTACTACAACTTTGATTTAAGAAACATTTTCAAATTCTGCCTCCATTTTGAATTTCACATTTGGGGTACATTTAAAGATTTGAATCATTTCAAAATTACTCCAAATTTTGTATGTAAACTTGAAAAACTTTGAATACCAAAGTTGATCCTTATAAAATAATCTCCAACTTTGCTTTTTGCCTCAACCCCAAATTCCTCATGGATTTTGAATTAGTTAAAAGGGGCAAAAAGGACTTTTATAATTTGAATGTGAATTCAAATCTGATTTGTCTTCCTTTTACTTAAATTTTGATTTTTGACCAGTAACATGGCCCATTAGGGTTATTTGAATCAAATGACACATGGTCTCACATGATCACATGAAATTTGACCCTTGTGGTCATGATCTTTGTTTAAGGTTTTTGAAACACATTACATGAAATAACAACATTATGAAATAAAGATTATATAGTGAATGCATTCAAAATTTTCTACTATATGAATGCTTTGCAATGCACATGATGACATGTCAAATTTTAGTATTAGGTCAAAACACCAGAGGTGTTACAACCCTTCCCCCTTAAAGAAATCTCGTCCCGAGATTTAAAACTTAAGGCTAAGTAATGGAAAAGGAAATGTGTCAAGCTAACACATCATAACTTTATTCAAAAAGCTAGCGAGGGGGTTTTCCATTCCGTTGACAACAAGACAAGTTACAATATAGATAAGGTATTGCAACTAGATAGAAGCGAAGAAGTCAGGAAAATTCTCTTCTAAGTAATCCTCGGACTCCCAAGTAGCTTCATCTTCAGTGTGTTGATTCCATTGTACTTTGTAGAACTTGATCGTACGTCTCCGAGTGACTCGATCTTTCTGATCTAAGACTCTAATGGGGTACTCGGCATAAGTCAAATCAGGTTCTAGTTCTACACCACCAAAGTCGATTTCTTGGTCAGGTACTTGAAGACACTTCTTTAACTGAGATACATGAAAGATATCATGCACCGCTGACATGTGATCTGGTAGTTTGACGCGATAGGCGACTGGTCCACATCGTTGTTGGATCTGAAAAGGACCGACATAACGGGGCGCCAACTTTCCCCGAATCCCAAAACGATGAACTCCTTTCATCGGTGATACCTTGAGGTAGACATAATCTCCCACTTTGAATTCTAGCGGTCGTCTCCTCTTATCAGCATAGCTTTTCTGTCTAGATTGAGCTACCTTCATATTGGCTTGTATGAGTTTAACTTTCTCTTCAGCTTCCTTGACCACATCCGGTCCAAAGAACCAACGTTCTCCAGCTTCTGACCAATTTAAAGGTGTTTGGCACCTACGGCCATACAGTGCTTCGAACGGTGCCATTTTAATGCTCTCTTGATGGCTGTTGTTATATGAGAATTCAGCTAAGGGAAGACATTCATCCCATTTAGTACCAAAGGAAAGAACACATGCTCTTAACATATCTTCAAGAATTTGATTTACCCTTTCGGTCTGTCCGTCTGTTTGCGGATGATAAGCAGAACTACGGATAAGTTTAGTTCCTAAAGACTCATGTAGACTTTTCCAAAACTTGGATATGAACAATGATCCTCTGTCAGAGACAATGGTCTTGGGTGCCCCATGCAGACTGAAAATTCTATCAAGATAAAGCTTTGCATACTGCTCCGCTCGATATTTATCTCTGACTGGTAAGAAATGAGCTATCTTTGTTAGACGATCAACAATAACCCATATTGAATTGTAGCCTGCAGATGTCCTAGGCAATCCCACGATAAAGTCCATACAAATGTCTTCCCACTTCCAAGATGGAACTGGCAACGAATGTAATGGATCTGCAGTCTTCATATGAACTGCTTTGACTCTCTGGCAAACATCACACTTGGCCACATATTGAGCTATTTCTATTTTCATTTTGGTCCACCAATATCTCTTTCTCAGATCATGATACATTTTGTTGCTACCCGGATGAATGGAGTATCTTGTAGAATGAGCTTCATCGAGAATCTGCTTTCGCAGCTCCGGATTTTTGGGTATTACCAACCTATCCTTGAACCATACGACATCTGATTCATCAATCTTGAAACATGTTGGTTTTCCAGATCTGACTTTATCCTTAATATGGGCTATGCCCTTACTTTTCTGTTGAGCAGCAATGATCTGATCTTTGATAGTGGACTCAACTACAATATTGGACAGGGAACCTTGTTCTATGATTTGTAAATTCAGATGCTCCATCTCTTGACACACTGTTCGCTGCATCGGTTCTACAATCAAGCAATGACAATGACTCTTGCGACTTAGGGCATCGGCAACCACATTAGCCTTGCCCAGATGATAATGCACTTCTAAGTCATAATCTTTGATAAGTTCTAACCATCTTCTTTGCCTCATATTTAGCTCTGACTGAGTGAAGATGTATTTCAGACTCTTGTGGTCCGTATAAATATGACATATATTGCCCAATAAATAATGTCGCCAAATCTTGAGTGAATGGACAACAACAGCTAATTCAAGATCATGGGTGGGATAATGTTCTTCGTGCTTCTTGAGTTGTCTGGAAGCATATGCTATGACTCTGCCTTCTTGCATAAGAACACAGCCAATACCAATTCCAGATGCATCACAATAGATATCAAATGACCTCTCGATATCAGGTTGTGCTAATACTGGTGCAGTTGTCAGCAACTTCTTCAATGTCTGAAAGGCCTCTTCACATTCTTTCGACCATACAAACTTTGTTTGATTTTTCAACAGTCCAGTAATTGACTTCGCAATTCTAGAGAAGTCAGGGATAAACCGACGGTAATACCCTGCCAACCCCAGGAAACTACGAACTTGATGAACAGTTGTAGGTGCCTTCCAATTGAGGACTTCTTCTACCTTGCTCGGATCAACAGCTATACCTTCAGCAGATAGCACATGACCCAGAAATTGTACTTCCTCCAACCAAAATGCACATTTGCTGAATTTGGCATATAGTTGGTGATCTCTTAATCTTTGTAGAACAATACGGAGATGTTCCGCATGTTCCTCTTTGCTCTTAGAGTAGATAAGAATGTCATCAATAAACACCACGACAAACTTATCCAACTCAGGCATGAAAACTGAGTTCATCAGGTACATGAAATGAGCCGAGGCATTGGTTAGCCCAAAAGACATGACTAGATACTCATATAGTCCATATCGGGTAGTAAACGCTGTCTTTGGCACATCTTCACGTCTGATCTTAATCTGGTGGTAGCCTGATCTTAAGTCTATCTTAGAGAATACCTTAGCTCCCGCAAGTTGATCAAAAAGTAAATCGATTCGGGGTAAGGGATATTTGTTCTTGATGGTGACTTCATTTAATGGCCTATAGTCAACACATAACCTTAAGGTTTGGTCCTTCTTCTCTTAGGTTCTTGGAACTTCCTTCACCAAGCTCGTGATTTCTTGGTGCCAATTGGTGACGAGGGACTCCATGAGGTCCGGTGGACTTGCGTGCGGTTTTCTTGGTCTTTGCCATAGCCTGAAGAATTTAGGGTAGGACTATAAGAATAGCTTGAGGATAATGGAGGTTAGCAAGAATGGGATTGACATTACTTACCCAACCACTATTAAGGGGAATTATTATGCAATGTGCTCAAGCATGATGCATGAATCGATCTTACGAATCTAAGTACACAAGATTTATATAATCATAAGTACTAGATTTTTTTAATACATAGGACAAACCTAAGCATATTATCCGCCACAAACTTTTCAAATAAGTTAGGATTGAGTCTAGATCAAAGGTAAGAAGAAAGAAATTGAACTTTCAAAATATCATGTTTACTTTCCTTGATCCAAATCATTTTGAAGGTTTTCCAAAGTAACCTACAATGATCCTAGATGGGAACTGCTCTGATACCAGCTGTGGCAGAACCTCCTAAGGAATCGGGCCCACATGCACCTATCGTTGTCTTAACAGACCTCGGATAGCGTACACGAGTTCCCAACAACTCAACAGGTCTGTCGGGTGTCCTCGGGAAACCCGAATCATCCACGCTTCTCTTTTCAAACAGGATCCCAATCACAGTCATTGCAGATTACAACAGTTTATTCAAATATATACCAGAGTAAAAGATAGCGGAAGTCTTAAGATAACATAATTACAAACCAGTTGTTTTCAAACTTACAATACCATAAGTGTTATACAACCATAGTAGCGGGATAATATTACATTAACTTTATTTATCATACAAACTAGTGCCTTGTCCAAAGGCCATTCATTACTCCTCATCATCATCGTTGACTTCAAACACTGACATGCAGCAGGGACCAAAACAAGCCTGCGCATGCGACTCCCCTGCAACAAGGGTTAACAAACCCTGAGTACAAAGGTACTCAACAAGACTAACCCGATGTAACGGGGTGTAAGACTTTAGAGATGCAGGGATTTGGGGCAAGGTAAGGATGTAGCAAGATTCCAAAAGTTCTTTTGCCAAAAGCTTACTATCCTTCATTCTATTTTCAAGTCTACCACTAAGTTCTTTTAGTTCATTATCTCAACTAAATATACATTTCCCATATTCCATTCCTTCTCATTCCATTCTTTTTCTCATATTTTAGTAATTCACCAGTACTACATTGCTTCTGTAATGAATCGAGTCTCCATATCCGCGGAGCACCGGCAATTCGAATTGATTCAAGTCCCAGCTGGGGATTCCTTATCACACGACATATGTAGAACTTAATCTTGCATATATCAACCTCGCTACAGGATCCTCCTATACTAAGCCGTCTCCACGCCACCCGAGAGCACAGCACACCTCAAATCCGGCCACATTCTAGCCACGAGGGTACACGCTACTCCCGCCATCTCTCCACTCCCAGTGCGCGGGCATTCGTCTTAGTATCGGATTAGCCGAAGTAGGCTTACCGGAGTATGTGACCAGTACTACAAAGTGTCTCGTTCAGAAGATCCACAATGAGTGGCCTTTAAGTGACATAGTCGGCAACATTACCCAACATTCAAGATAAGTCACCCGACTAGTCTCTAATTCATTCTAAATCCTTTCTTTCTTTGGCCAGTATGCCATCTTTGATTGTATCAAAACTTTTACTTTGAAAGCCTATCATAAAGCATACTAAGCACACTACGCCTTTATAAACGAAAACATCTTCAAGGATGGTAAACAATTATCAAGGTAGGTAATGCATCAAGTAGGTAACATTTGAATTAAACAACTTAATGCAATAAATAACATAGGTGATAACTTTTCAAAGTAAACAAGGTAATGGCTTAATGCATAAACCGGGGCTTGCCTTCGTTGACGATTTCCGGTTCCGGATTAGTACCATAATTATCAAATCCCGTGACAACCGGGGATTCTTCTAGAACTTGCTCAACTAGAATCGTTTCGTGCTCGGGTTCTACACGAAATAATAACATATGCTTTAACATGATGATAATGTAAACATGATGCTTTCACGGCACATGAAATGTAAAAACACCCGCAACCGATTTGATTTCACGGTACAGTTGCAAGCCAATAAAACCAACCTGTAACCCTATCATTAAGAACCACACATGTGACTTGACCTAATGGATCTTGGAACCCTACTAGTCACAAAACATGACCAAAACAAGATCCAACACTAATCAAATACTTAGGGTTTGCTTTTATCTATTTTTGAATTAATTTGAAATTAAGCCCAAAAATAAACTTGTTCCAAATGACCTGAAAATTTTATGTAAGCTTCCTTATGACAAATTAGTGTACCAAAACAAATTTCATAATTTTTGGAATTATACAGTGACCTACAAAAATCATGGAAATTGCATTTTTCAATTAATGGACTGAATATTTGAACATTCAAAATTTATCCAAATTTCAAATTTCAAATTTTTAAATCATACTAGAACATGTACAGAAGCTACACAAAAATTTTCAGAATTTTTGGATGTGTAAATAAATTCCTACAAAATTGCAAAATTGCTGCACTATTCAAAATCAAAAAATAACCAAAGCTTACTATTCTTCTTCCTCACCATCACTGACAGCCTGACCCCACGCGTCAGCGACAGTGGGCAAGGCACGGCGGCGCGGCCAGCTCCGGCCAGCAAAACGCGCCGGTGGTGACTCCCCGGCGACACGAACTGCTCCTACATGATCTACACCAAGTCGCGCACCTATCCCAAGCCTCAGAATAGAAAAGAACACACCGGAAGGAACTCGACGCCGGCCATGGTGGCACGGACCCGACGGTGGTTGATGTAACTAGGGCTACGACGCAGTAGAGTCAACGGAAGAGTGAGCAACACGCTCAGGAGCTCACAGTGATCACGATGATGTGCTTGGCGCAGTCGGAGATGGCCTGGAGTAGCCTGGCCACGGTGAAGGCAGTCGCGGCGGAGCTCTGATCGGTCACGGGGAAGACGGGTTGCGCCGGACGATTCTGGCCAACACCAGCGACGAGAGCAAGTCGAGGAGGAGCACAAGACCAATGCGATCACGTTGACGTAGCTGGGAACGACTGACGTGGCTCGACGAGGCCTACGGCGAGCGGCGGAGCTACGCGGTGGCGGAGCAGAGCAGAGGGAAGAAATGGAAGCGACGGCGGCGACGGTGGCTATTTATAGCCCGGAAGGAGGCGTCCGGTGTCGCCAACGCACGGGCGGACTTGCCACGGTGACAGCGGCGTGTCACAGCGCGTGAAAGCGGTGAAAACCGAACGGCGGTGAACTCCACGTGGCGCCGGCGGCAAGCAGTGAGGTGGAGGTGAAATTTTGAAATAATTACAGAACTGCCACTGCATTCATATCTCAAATTACTCAGAAATTTTCTAAAGAAGTTGAAAATCTCCAAAAATGAAAGTTGCTCAACTTTTCAAGTACTACAACTTTGATTTAAGAAACATTTTCAAATTCTGCCTCCATTTTGAATTTCACATTTGGGGTACATTTAAAGATTTGAATCATTTCAAAATTACTCCAAATTTTGTATGTAAACTTGAAAAACTTTGAATACCAAAGTTGATCCTTATAAAATAATCTCCAACTTTGCTTTTTGCCTCAACCCCAAATTCCTCATGGATTTTGAATTAGTTAAAAGGGGCAAAAAGGACTTTTATAATTTGAATGTGAATTCAAATCTGATTTGTCTTCCTTTTACTTAAATTTTGATTTTTGACCAGTAACATGGCCCATTAGGGTTATTTGAATCAAATGACACATGGTCTCACATGATCACATGAAATTTGACCCTTGTGGTCATGATCTTTGTTTAAGGTTTTTGAAACACATTACATGAAATAACAACATTATGAAATAAAGATTATATAGTGAATGCATTCAAAATTTTCTACTATATGAATGCTTTGCAATGCACATGATGACATGTCAAATTTTAGTATTAGGTCAAAACACCAGAGGTGTTACAACCCTTCCCCCTTAAAGAAATCTCGTCCCGAGATTTAAAACTTAAGGCTAAGTAATGGAAAAGGAAATGTGTCAAGCTAACACATCATAACTTTATTCAAAAAGCTAGCGAGGGGGTTTTCCATTCCGTTGACAACAAGACAAGTTACAATATAGACAAGGTATTGCAACTAGATAGAAGCGAAGAAGTCAGGAAAATTCTCTTCTAAGTAATCCTCGGACTCCCAAGTAGCTTCATCTTCAGTGTGTTGATTCCATTGTACTTTGTAGAACTTGATCGTACGTCTCCAAGTGACTCGATCTTTCTGATCTAAGACTCTAATGGGGTACTCGGCATAAGTCAAATCAGGTTCTAGTTCTACACCACCAAAGTCGATTTCTTGGTCAGGTACTTGAAGACACTTCTTTAACTGAGATACATGAAAGATATCATGCACCGCTGACATGTGATCTGGTAGTTTGACGCGATAGGCGACTGGTCCACATCGTTGTTGGATCTGAAAAGGACCGACATAACGGGGCGCCAACTTTCCCCGAATCCCAAAACAATGAACTCCTTTCATCGGTGATACCTTGAGGTAGACATAATCTCCCACTTTGAATTCTAGCGGTCGTCTCCTCTTATCAGCATAGCTTTTCTGTCTGGATTGAGCTACCTTCATATTGGCTTGTATGAGTTTAACTTTCTCTTCAGCTTCCTTGACCACATCCGGTCCAAAGAACCAACGTTCTCCAGCTTCTGACCAATTTAAAGGTGTTTGGCACCTACGGCCATACAGTGCTTCGAACGGTGCCATTTTAATGCTCTCTTGATGGCTGTTGTTATATGAGAATTCAGCTAAGGGAAGACATTCATCCCATTTAGTACCAAAGGAAAGAACACATGCTCTTAACATATCTTCAAGAATTTGATTTACCCTTTCGGTCTGTCCGTCTGTTTGCGGATGATAAGCAGAACTACGGATAAGTTTAGTTCCTAAAGACTCATGTAGACTTTTCCAAAACTTGGATATGAACAATGATCCTCTGTCAGAGACAATGGTCTTGGGTGCCCCATGCAGACTGAAAATTCTATCAAGATAAAGCTTTGCATACTGCTCCGCTCGATATTTATCTCTGACTGGTAAGAAATGAGCTATCTTTGTTAGACGATCAACAATAACCCATATTGAATTGTAGCCTGCAGATGTCCTAGGCAATCCCACGATAAAGTCCATACAAATGTCTTCCCACTTCCAAGATGGAACTGGCAACGAATGTAATGGATCTGCAGTCTTCATATGAACTGCTTTGACTCTCTGGCAAACATCACACTTGGCCACATATTGAGCTATTTCTATTTTCATTTTGGTCCACCAATATCTCTTTCTCAGATCATGATACATTTTGTTGCTACCCGGATGAATGGAGTATCTTGTAGAATGAGCTTCATCGAGAATCTGCTTTCGCAGCTCCGGATTTTTGGGTATTACCAACCTATCCTTGAACCATACGACATCTGATTCATCAATCTTGAAACATGTTGGTTTTCCAGATCTGACTTTATCCTTAATATGGGCTATGCCCTTACTTTTCTGTTGAGCAGCAATGATCTGATCTTTGATAGTGGACTCAACTACAATATTGGACAGGGAACCTTGTTCTATGATTTGTAAATTCAGATGCTCCATCTCTTGACACACTGTTCGCTGCATCGGTTCTACAATCAAGCAATGACAATGACTCTTGCGACTTAGGGCATCGGCAACCACATTAGCCTTGCCCAGATGATAATGCACTTCTAAGTCATAATCTTTGATAAGTTCTAACCATCTTCTTTGCCTCATATTTAGCTCTGACTGAGTGAAGATGTATTTTAGACTCTTGTGGTCCGTATAAATATGACATATATTGCCCAATAAATAATGTCGCCAAATCTTGAGTGAATGGACAACAACAGCTAATTCAAGATCATGGGTGGGATAATGTTCTTCGTGCTTCTTGAGTTGTCTGGAAGCATATGCTATGACTCTGCCTTCTTGCATAAGAACACAGCCAATACCAATTCCAGATGCATCACAATAGATATCAAATGACCTCTCGATATCAGGTTGTGCTAATACTGGTGCAGTTGTCAGCAACTTCTTCAATGTCTGAAAGGCCTCTTCACATTCTTTCGACCATACAAACTTTGTTTGATTTTTCAACAGTCCAGTAATTGACTTCGCAATTCTAGAGAAGTCAGGGATAAACCGACGGTAATACCCTGCCAACCCCAGGAAACTACGAACTTGATGAACAGTTGTAGGTGCCTTCCAATTGAGGACTTCTTCTACCTTGCTCGGATCAACAGCTATACCTTCAGCAGATAGCACATGACCCAGAAATTGTACTTCCTCCAACCAAAATGCACATTTGCTGAATTTGGCATATAGTTGGTGATCTCTTAATCTTTGTAGAACAATACGGAGATGTTCCGCATGTTCCTCTTTGCTCTTAGAGTAGATAAGAATGTCATCAATAAACACCACGACAAACTTATCCAACTCAGGCATGAAAACTGAGTTCATCAGGTACATGAAATGAGCCGAGGCATTGGTTAGCCCAAAAAGACATGACTAGATACTCATATAGTCCATATCGGGTAGTAAACGCTGTCTTTGGCACATCTTCACGTCTGATCTTAATCTGGTGGTAGCCTGATCTTAAGTCTATCTTAGAGAATACCTTAGCTCCCGCAAGTTGATCAAAAAGTAAATCGATTCGGGGTAAGGGATATTTGTTCTTGATGGTGACTTCATTTAATGGCCTATAGTCAACACATAACCTTAAGGTTTGGTCCTTCTTCTCTTAGGTTCTTGGAACTTCCTTCACCAAGCTCGTGATTTCTTGGTGCCAATTGGTGACGAGGGACTCCATGAGGTCCGGTGGACTTGCGTGCGGTTTTCTTGGTCTTTGCCATAGCCTGAAGAATTTAGGGTAGGACTATAAGAATAGCTTGAGGATAATGGAGGTTAGCAAGAATGGGATTGACATTACTTACCCAACCACTATTAAGGGGAATTATTATGCAATGTGCTCAAGCATGATGCATGAATCGATCTTACGAATCTAAGTACACAAGATTTATATAATCATAAGTACTAGATTTTTTTAATACATAGGACAAACCTAAGCATATTATCCGCCACAAACTTTTCAAATAAGTTAGGATTGAGTCTAGATCAAAGGTAAGAAGAAAGAAATTGAACTTTCAAAATATCATGTTTACTTTCCTTGATCCAAATCATTTTGAAGGTTTTCCAAAGTAACCTACAATGATCCTAGATGGGAACTGCTCTGATACCAGCTGTGGCAGAACCTCCTAAGGAATCGGGCCCACATGCACCTATCGTTGTCTTAACAGACCTCGGATAGCGTACACGAGTTCCCAACAACTCAACAGGTCTGTCGGGTGTCCTCGGGAAACCCGAATCATCCACGCTTCTCTTTTCAAACAGGATCCCAATCACAGTCATTGCAGATTACAACAGTTTATTCAAATATATACCAGAGTAAAAGATAGCGGAAGTCTTAAGATAACATAATTACAAACCAGTTGTTTTCAAACTTACAATACCATAAGTGTTATACAACCATAGTAGCGGGATAATATTACATTAACTTTATTTATCATACAAACTAGTGCCTTGTCCAAAGGCCATTCATTACTCCTCATCATCATCGTTGACTTCAAACACTGACATGCAGCAGGGACCAAAACAAGCCTGCGCATGCGACTCCCCTGCAACAAGGGTTAACAAACCCTGAGTACAAAGGTACTCAACAAGACTAACCCGACGTAACGGGGTGTAAGACTTTAGAGATGCAGGGATTTGGGGCAAGGTAAGGATGTAGCAAGATTCCAAAAGTTCTTTTGCCAAAAGCTTACTATCCTTCATTCTATTTTCAAGTCTACCACTAAGTTCTTTTAGTTCATTATCTCAACTAAATATACATTTCCCATATTCCATTCCTTCTCATTCCATTCTTTTTCTCATATTTTAGTAATTCACCAGTACTACATTGCTTCTGTAATGAATCGAGTCTCCATATCCGCGGAGCACCGGCAATTCGAATTGATTCAAGTCCCAGCTGGGGATTCCTTATCACACGACATATGTAGAACTTAATCTTGCATATATCAACCTCGCTACAGGATCCTCCTATACTAAGCCGTCTCCACGCCACCCGAGAGCACAGCACACCTCAAATCCGGCCACATTCTAGCCACGAGGGTACACGCTACTCCCGCCATCTCTCCACTCCCAGTGCGTGGGCATTCGTCTTAGTATCGGATTAGCCGAAGTAGGCTTACCGGAGTATGTGACCAGTACTACAAAGTGTCTCGTTCAGAAGATCCACAATGAGTGGCCTTTAAGTGACATAGTCGGCAACATTACCCAACATTCAAGATAAGTCACCCGACTAGTCTCTAATTCATTCTAAATCCTTTCTTTCTTTGGCCAGTATGCCATCTTTGATTGTATCAAAACTTTTACTTTGAAAGCCTATCATAAAGCATACTAAGCACACTACGCCTTTATAAACGAAAACATCTTCAAGGATGGTAAACAATTATCAAGGTAGGTAATGCATCAAGTAGGTAACATTTGAATTAAACAACTTAATGCAATAAATAACATAGGTGATAACTTTTCAAAGTAAACAAGGTAATGGCTTAATGCATAAACCGGGGCTTGCCTTCGTTGACGATTTCTGGTTCCGGATTAGTACCATAATTATCAAATCCCGTGACAACCGGGGATTCTTCTAGAACTTGCTCAACTAGAATCGTTTCGTGCTCGGGTTCTACACGAAATAATAACATATGCTTTAACATGATGATAATGTAAACATGATGCTTTCACGGCACATGAAATGTAAAAACACCCGCAACCGATTTGATTTCACGGTACAGTTGCAAGCCAATAAAACCAACCTGTAACCCTATCATTAAGAACCACACATGTGACTTGACCTAATGGATCTTGGAACCCTACTAGTCACAAAACATGACCAAAACAAGATCCAACACTAATCAAATACTTAGGGTTTGCTTTTATCTATTTTTGAATTAATTTGAAATTAAGCCCAAAAATAAACTTGTTCCAAATGACCTGAAAATTTTATGTAAGCTTCCTTATGACAAATTAGTATACCAAAACAAATTTCATAATTTTTGGAATTATACAGTGACCTACAAAAATCATGGAAATTGCATTTTTCAATTAATGGACTGAATATTTGAACATTCAAAATTTATCCAAATTTCAAATTTCAAATTTTTAAATCATACTAGAACATGTACAGAAGCTACACAAAAATTTTCAGAATTTTTGGATGTGTAAATAAATTCCTACAAAATTGCAAAATTGCTGCACTATTCAAAATCAGAAAATAACCAAAGCTTACTATTCTTCTTCCTCACCATCACTGACAGCCTGACCCCACGCGTCAGCGACAGTGGGCAAGGCACGGCGGCGCGGCCAGCTCCGGCCAGCAAAACACGCCGGTGGTGACTCCCCGGTGACACGAACTGCTCCTACATGATCTACACCAAGTCGCGCACCTATCCCAAGCCTCAGAATAGAAAAGAACACACCGGAAGGAACTCGACGCCGGCCATGGCGGCACGGACCCGACGGTGGTTGATGTAACTAGGGCTACGACGCAGTAGAGTCAACGGAAGAGTGAGCAACACGCTCAGGAGCTCACAGTGATCACGATGATGTGCTTGGCGCAGTCGGAGATGGCCTGGAGTAGCCTGGCCACGGTGAAGGCAGTCGCGGCGGAGCTCTGATCGGTCACGGGGAAGACGGGTTGCGCCGGACGATTCTGGCCAACACCAACGACGAGAGCAAGTCGAGGAGGAGCACAAGACCAATGCGATCACGTTGACGTAGCTGGGAACGACTGACGTGGCTCGACGAGGCCTACGGCGAGCGGCGGAGCTACGCGGTGGCGGAGCAGAGCAGAGGGAAGAAATGGAAGCGACGGCGGCGACGGTGGCTATTTATAGCCCGGAAGGAGGCGTCCGGTGTCGCCAACGCACGGGCGGACTTGCCACAGTGACAGCGGCGTGTCACAGCGCGTGAAAGCGGTGAAAACCGAACGGCGGTGAACTCCGCGTGGCGCCGGCGGCAAGCAGTGAGGTGGAGGTGAAATTTTGAAATAATTACAGAACTGCCACTGCATTCATATCTCAAATTACTCAGAAATTTTCTAAAGAAGTTGAAAATCTCCAAAAATGAAAGTTGCTCAACTTTTCAAGTACTACAACTTTGATTTAAGAAACATTTTCAAATTCTGCCTCCATTTTGAATTTCACATTTGGGGTACATTTAAAGATTTGAATCATTTCAAAATTACTCCAAATTTTGTATGTAAACTTGAAAAACTTTGAATACCAAAGTTGATCCTTATAAAATAATCTCCAACTTTGCTTTTTGCCTCAACCCCAAATTCCTCATGGATTTTGAATTAGTTAAAAGGGGCAAAAAGGACTTTTATAATTTGAATGTGAATTCAAATCTGATTTGTCTTCCTTTTACTTAAATTTTGATTTTTGACCAGTAACATGGCCCATTAGGGTTATTTGAATCAAATGACACATGGTCTCACATGATCACATGAAATTTGACCCTTGTGGTCATGATCTTTGTTTAAGGTTTTTGAAACACATTACATGAAATAACAACATTATGAAATAAAGATTATATAGTGAATGCATTCAAAATTTTCTACTATATGAATGCTTTGCAATGCACATGATGACATGTCAAATTTTAGTATTAGGTCAAAACACCAGAGGTGTTACACTCGTTCAGTCTGACCATCTGTCTGAGGATGATAAGCGGTACTGCGAATCAAACTAGTTCCTAAGCCTTTGTGTAAATGTTCCCAAAAATGAGCCGTGAACTGTGAGCCTCTATCAGACACTATGGTCTTTGGTATTCCATGTAACCTCACAATTTCTGCGATATATCTCTCGGCATATTGAGGTGGTCGATAATCTGTTTTGACAGGCAAGAAATGAGCTATCTTGGTAAGACGATCCACAATTACCCATATTGAATCATGTCCTTTTTGAGTAGTGGGCAAACCCGTGATAAAATCCATACTGATATCATCCCACTTCCAACTAGGGACTGATAAGGGTTGCAACATACCGGCAGGTTTCATGTGAATTGCTTTCACTCGACAACATGTGTCACATCTGACAACATATGCTGTAATTTCTTTCTTCATTTTGGTCCACCAATAACGAGATCTTAGTTCTTGATACATCTTACTACTTCCGGGATGGATAGATAGCTTAGAAAGGTGAGCTTCATCCATGAGTTTATTCCTAAGCTCTCGATCCTTGGGAACCACAAGACGGTTGTCAAACCACAACACGCCCTGTTCATCCCCTTTAAAGTGTTGAGACGACTTTTCTTTTATTTTCTCTTTGATGTGGAATATCCCCTTGTCAGTTTTCTGACCTTCTATTATCTTACTCTCCAACAAGCAACTAATCTGAATACTATGTAACACAGCAGGATGCATTAGATCGAATCCATCTTCAAGTAATGGCTGCACATCCAAGTAATGTGACTTTCTGCTCAAAGCATCTACCACTACATTGGCTTTACCAGGATGATATTGCACATTCAAGTTGTAATCTTTGATCAATTCCAACCATCTACGCTGTCTCATGTTTAGCTCTGGTTGGGTAAAGATATACTTAAGACTCTTATGATCCATGAAAATATTGCACACATTACCAAGTAGATAATGTCTCCAAATTTTGAGGGCGTGCACAACTGCAGCAAGTTCAAGATCATGTGTTGGATAGTTGACCTCATGCTTTCTCAACTGTCGTGATGCATAAGCAATGACTCTCCTTTCTTGCATAAGGACACAACCCAATCTAGTCTTCGATGCGTCGCAAAACACATCAAATGGTTTCTCAATATCTGGTTGTGCTAGAACAGGAGCAGTGGTCAACAGTTTCCGCAAAGTGTGGAAAGCTGCTTCACACTCTTCTGTCCACACAAATTTATGATCCTTCTGAAGGAGGCTTGTCATTGGTTTGGCGATCTTCGAGAAATCTGGTATAAAGCGACGGTAATAACCTGCTAATCCTAAGAAACTTCTAATCTCAGGAACTGTGGTCGGTGCTTTCCAATTCATAACTTCTTGCACCTTACTTGGATCGACTGAAACTCCATTCTCTGATAGAATGTGACCAAGGAAAGGAACTTCCTTCAACCAGAATTCGCATTTGCTAAACTTAGCATACAATTGATGATCTCTAAGTCTGGTCAAGACAGTTCTCAGATGCTCTTCATGATCTTTTTCGTTCTCGGAGTACACCAGAATGTCATCGATGAACACTACCACAAACTTATCCAATTCTGGCATGAAAACTGTATTCATCAAAAACATAAAGTATGCAGGAGCATTTGTCAAGCCAAAAGACATGACAAGATACTCATACAACCCGTATCTGGTGGAAAATGCAGTTTTCGATATATCCTGTGGCCTAATCTTAATCTGATAATAACCGGACCTCAAATCTATTTTTGAGAACACCTTGGCCTTGGATAATTGGTCAAACAGAACATCAATATGTGGCAAGGGGTATTTATTCTTGACGGTCACAGCATTGAGTGGCCTGTAATCTACGCACATTCTCAACATGCCCTCTTTCTTCTTTTTCACAAACAAAGCGGGACATCCCCATTCAGACTTGCTTGGCCAAATAAACCCCTTTTTTGACAAATCTTCTAATTGCTTCTTTAGCTCAGCTAACTCATCTGGAGGCATCCGATAGGGCCTCCTTGAAATCGGAGCCGTTCCGGGGACTAGCTCAATTCCAAACTCAATCTCCCTATCTGGCGGAAGACCAGGTAGCTCATCCGGGAATACGTCCGGGAATTCACACACTACCGGAATCTGATGAATAGGAATGACTGCCGTAGCACATGTAACACTTATAAGGTCTATTCTTCGAGGCAATGGTACTTGGAAAGTACCCTCACCCCGGGGATCCTTAAGGGTAAGTACTCGACTTCCCGTATCTATGACTGCTCCCCAATCCTTCATCCAATTCATCCCTATAATGACATCCAAAACTAATCCAGGCATAACTATTAAGTTCACTCGGAACTTCCTGCTACCTAATTCAAGGGTTGCCCCTCGAACCATCTGGTTGGTCAAAACATCAGCCCCTGCTGAACTTATACGGTACCCATAACCCAATTCTGTGCATAGTTGTCCATGTTTCTGTGCAAATGCTTGACTCATAAAAGAATGTGATGATCCAGAATCAAATAGAACAACTACAGGGTTTTTGTTGACAGGAAACTTACCAGCAGTGACGGGCTCTCCCTCTGGAATTTCATCCACTGTTGTACTATGCACTCTAGCATTATAAGTCTGCTGCTTCTTCTTAGGCGGGTACGGACAAAACCTCGAGAAATGACCGGGTTGATCACAGTTATAGCAGGGTCCTCTTACTGTCCCGGCAGATCCCACAGCTCCCTTGGAACTGCCTTGTACCGCAGTTGCGGCTGCTTTGTTGGGCTGTACTGCCATCTTGTACGGCTTTTGAGGTCCACGAAAATTCTGACTTCTTGGCTGAGGTAGCCTGAATCTAGCGCCAGGTGCCGATGGGCGATAAGGAGGACGACCTCCCATAGGTGCTCTAGCTTGAGACGGCCCACCTTCAAAGGCTCTCTTGCGTGTCTTGGCTGCGGTACTGGTGTTGTTATTCTTCTCCTGTTTCAGACAGTCGCTGATGAAGTCATTGAATCTGACGCGGTTGTTGGTACCAACATGCTTAATCATTTTTGGATTGAGACCCCTCTTAAAACTGGCTATTCTTTTAGCATCTGTGTCAACCATGTCGGGAGCATAGCGACACAAGTTGTTGAAGGCATGCAGGTATTGCGTCACGATTTTGGTGCCCTGGTTCAACGCTAGAAACTCTCCCAACTTCATTTCGGTCAGCCCGGGTGGAATATAGACTCCACAGAAGGCCTCAGCAAACTCTCTCCAAGAAATTTGAGCATTTGGAGGGAAGGTGGTGCGATGGTGCTTCCACCACATTCCCGCCGGTCCTTGCAATTGAAGTGCAGCATATTCCGTTTTCAGCACCTCAGTCATTCTCAACACACGGAATTTATCTTCCATCGTGTTGATCCATTCCTCAGCATCGAGTGGCTCTGTTGCTTCCTTGAATACTGGTGGCCTGGTGTCCATGAAATCTTTGAAGCTGCTATATTGGTTCACTCCCATGCCACCACCTTGATTGTTACCACGTTGAACGTTGTTGGCGATGGTTCTGAGAAGATCCTCCATGTTCTTCTGAGATTGTTCCATGTTGCGCTGACTCCCGAGCAGCTGTGCGAGGAACATCTCAGGGGTAAACGGGGGAGGAGATGGCAAATGCGGTTCATGGGGAGGTTCATTGTTATTGCCGTGGTTTCCACCACCACCACCACCACCGGTCCCCGCACCGTTGGCACCGGGCTCAGCGGCCTCATACGTGGTTCGGCGAGTGTTTGTCATCTGCATATTTCAGCAACAAGTACGATTGAGTGAAGCTGTAATAATTGCGAGTGAAGGAAAAATTATGCCATACTGAATTTACTGGAGAGAATAAATTCATACAATAAAAACAGAGGCACAACAATCGCATTCCAATTAAAACAACAGCACTTAATCGAATTACTTCAACGGCAAACATTGCGTCCATACAATCACATTGCCAGCATACATACACTGGACTTTTTATGCATTCAGATATCGCATTCAAAAATCAAGTTCCAACCATATGCCAAGTCTCATACGTTCGAAGCAACACACGATAGATTACATGCCAACAAAAGAAAGGTCATCGCGACAAGACCTAGATACTAGCGCAAAGCAACTAGCCTACTCCTCGGGGCCATCATCGGGATCGGAGACGTCACCATCGCCCCCAGGTGAAACCGTAGGCTCGTCCTCGTTGTCGTTGTCAACGTCCATGCCAGCGACGTTCGGTGGAGCATATGGGCCAACCCCATTGTAGAGCGCGTGAAACTCCTCGTGCAAGTAGCTGTTGTATTCCTCTAGCTCATCGACCCTCTGCAGCAGAAGGTTTCTTGCGTTCCAGGCTTCATTCCTTTCTTGAACCAGCTGTCCAATCATGCGGTCTGCATTGTTGTTGGCTTGAGTCAACGTATGCACTCGCTGCATAGCTCTATCGCCTCTCTCAACCGCTTGATCTCGCTATAAGTTCATATCAGCCAACTGCTCCTGCAAGCTAGCTATAGCTCGTGCCTGTCTCTTCTTCTGCTTCTTCCCTTTGAGCTTATCCTCACTACGCAAGCCAGTCAAAGTCCAGTAGGTACTCTCGAGACCCTCATACGCTCTGATGGCGGTGAACATAGCACTCATTGCCTGGTTGTCCCTAGCCTGTCCTTCAGCTGGACCTCTGACCAATGCACTTCCCGGAGGCTGAACCCAAATGGCATCACGAGGATCATCCCTAGGAAAAGTACCAGCTAGAGCTGCAGCAAGCTCACTGGGAAATCTGCTCATAATGTCCCTGATGACACGGAAGGCTGCTCCCTCTGCACCCTCAACTGGAGTGCGACCCTCAAACTCCAAATGCCAACCATCCCAATCTAGAGCATCACCGAGAGCAGGAACCGTGATCTCCACCACTGCAAGTCCATCATCTGCTAACTGGCTTTCATTCCAAGAGTACACCGGCTCTTGACCCTCTGGGTACCCCACATCATGGAGCACTCTCCAAAGCAAAGTCGGCATGCCAAATTCGCTCAAGAAGGTGTCCGTGGTGCGGTGCTCCCTTAGGGCCAACGGACGTCGAGGTGCTCTTCCTCCGGTGGACTTACGGGCGGTCTGCTTCGTGCGGGCCATCTGTAGCAAAAGTTCTCTTATTACCCTAGGGAAACATATTTTAGGTGATACAACTTTTATCAAAATGAGATAATCAATTTATAAGGGGAGGAATGCATGAGATGAATGAGATGCACAAGTAACATGATGTATGTACGTGCCGTACATTCTCACAAACTTAGGAAATAATAATTTCTAACGACGAATTCGGTGGCATAACAATGATCTCTCAAATACGTAGCTAATACGTTCTACACGATAGCGTTGTTATGTACCTGCAGAAGATTCATTTCAGCCCAATTCCCAATGAATGCATAAAAGCAGTAAAATTTTTATCTACACGCTCTACACGGATCCCTAGATACATGTACAACGGTAGTAACTACCCGAACCATCATCCTATTGACGGCATCGCCTCCACAGACGGAAGACCCATACATAGGATACCTTTGTAAAACATGCATAGAACATGTAATTACTCCAGCATCATATAAGCATTCACCCTAGATCGGCGGTGTATCCGATCATGCTCTCACAACTCACACTTACCGAGGCATAGAGGCAAATGATCCATTCATTACCACTCAAACAAGTGGCACTCATACAATAGCACGCCGTATGAGCGACGAAAGAGAAATATGATGCAAGAACCCCAGTCAGTACTTAATTAAGCCACCTAAAGTCCTTAACTAGGCATAAAGGATATGATCACTGGCACACTTTATAGTTTTAAAAATCACGTTTTCCAAATGCCTTTTTGTTTTAAATACACTTGTGAAGAGTAACACGCTAAACCATGCTCTGATACCAGCTGTGATAGAACCGACCAATTATACGAAATTAAGTAAGAAAATCATCCACCAGAGCAGACGATTGAACAAACTTAAGCCCGTATAACCCGATAGTCCATGAAATCACGAAGGATTTCAAACCAACTCGTGTCCCAGCCATGATCGTAATAAGTTTAGCGGTCACCATCACAACTTACATAAAAGTTCGCATCATAGGTACATCAGAGTTTAAACATAGTTATTACAAACCAGTTCGAATAAAAGTAGCAGAAGTCATTTGTTCAAACCACACACACTCACGCGGAGTTTAAATATAGTGCCAGCGAATGATCATCTCCAACAAAAGCATCAGATGAGACGTAAGGAATGACTATGCCCATGGTCCTAAGCATCACCCATCGCAGGATAAAGGCAGTTGATACAGTAGCCATAATACATCTACCCATCTGCAACAAGTGGGAATAAAACCCTGAGTACGGGAAGGTACTCAGCCAGACTTACCCGACATAACCGAAAATAAATGACACCAAGGATTATGAAGGGCTTTATAGTAGGGTGGCTGACTCATTTGCAAAAAGAAGCATTTTTAGCATTTCAAGAACCTTTCTAAAAGCATTATTGCCAAGTTAATTATTATTAACCTGTCAACTAGATTTGCACCTATACTAGAGTAAACATGTGATTAAACAGATAACGATAACCCATGATCATTAAACAACTTCCTTACTGTCATATTCATTATAACTGTCCAAGTGTTCCATAACATTTACTACGATGAAGTAACTCAAGTCAAGTGCTCACTATCCAGGAGCGATGGCAATTCGAATCGATTCCTAACCAGCTGGTGATTTATTCCTTACACAAACCTCACTCACCCGCTAAAGTGAGATATTGATCACCGAGTCAACTTTCCAGGAATCTCGAGTTTGCTAGGAACCACATGTACCCGGGGGCCGACCGACTGCACTTTGGTCTTATCATCCCACCCCCGTGTCCTACCACACCTGCTCCGATGCAGTGTGTTGCGGGCAATCTACTCGGCCCGAAAAATCTCCTAGCTTCACGGTCGGAAGGTACTTTATCCGGCCAGCTAAATGTAAGGCATGTGTTCAACATGACTTGAGGCCCAACAACGGTCGGTCCTTAATCGACACAGACGGAAACACTACAGTCCAAAACTCTGCAAGTCTCCGTCCGGTCTCAACTTCATTTAACACTTAGTTATACCATGACTTCATAGTCATCCAAGCAGATCCAGGTAACCACCTATAGCTCGCAGGTGACAGGAAATCACCTGACTTCTACCGGTCTAAGCCAGCTAAGCATTGACTCGACTGCGGATACCAGGGTAACAAGGATATAGTATAACAAAGGTAAGCAAGGTATAATGCAGCAACGGTTGCAAACAACTCCTGAACGTAATGCATCAATTTAAGTAAAGCATTTAATTAAATAATTGCAAACCGGGAGAAAAATGCCCTGGGGCTTGCCTCTCTCGAAGGAGCTCGGACGGTGATCGGGGCACTCCGGAAGCTCCTCAACGTCCTCCTCATCGGCTTCTGGCACTTCCTGCTGCTGCACCTCGAACTGCTCCTCGGGCTCCTCAGGTATGACGACTGGGTTCTCGGTTTGTGATCCTATATGATGCAATGCGTGTAAGTGATTATGCAAACGGTGCATCGAAGGAGATGAATGCAATGGATATGTTTAAATGCAAGGTAGTCAACATCATCCAAGAAACTATACTACAAGCACATGTCATCTACTGCATTCTCTTCTACTACTAATATGTTAAATCAACATATCTTATGAAATGCTTCAAAGATACACCAAAGCTTTACTAATTTCTTAATCCCACTTAAAGCAACACTTGCTTAAACCCTAATTAATAATAGGTTTGAATAGCAACATACATTTCTGATGCTCCTAAAAATCTAAGAAAATTACAGTAGCATAATACTACCCTAAACAGACTACCATAAAAATTTCATGGCATTTGGATAAGTAAACTATCCTACACAAAAATGACAAGCTATAGCATAAAAATGAGCATGAAATTACTTTGTACTATGAAAAGTGTCAAACAACAGAATTAGTATTTTCCCTAGGTTCTTAATAGCATATAATGACTGTACAAAAATTACCACATGCATGTTTTATACAAAGTTTGCTCTCTAGCAAAAATAACAAAAATCAGCCATTAAAGGCACTTGAACTACACCTCCAAAGTTTTCCACAGCACATGCATGAAACATATTTTTTCTAGGAAGTGCATGACCTAAGAAGATTAACAAACTTGAAATCATATTTTTCTGCAGACTATAGATTTTTCTACATATTTTTCAAGTTATCAGCGATATCCATGATTAAATAAATCCTATAGAAAAGTATCCCAAACATGACATGCAATAATTTTCCCAAGTAGATCTGGTGATAAGGAATCTAGAAAATTTTGTTTCAACAAATTTGGAGCAAGTTTGATCATCCAAACATTTTTCAAACCATTTTTGATTTCAAATAACAAATAATAAATGGAAATCAATTCATTTCAGAAATACTGGGCCGGCCCGTGGGGAACAGCTGGCCCATGGCCACAACCGGCCTGCGCGGCCTGAGCGCGAGGGAGGGGAGACGGCCCAACAGGGCGTCAGCCCACGGCCTGGCTCGGCCTGGCCAGCCGAGGCAGGGTGACTCGCTGGGGCACGCGCTGGCGTGGCGGCGCGGCTCGGCCAGCGGCCGGTGGCCGTCTCCGGCCACGGCAGCGCAAGCAAGCGAGCGCAGGAGGTGTGCGAGGCAATGGCGAAAGCGAGCAGGCAGCTAAGCACGGCTGAGAAGGGGAGGAAGAGGGCGCTCCACGGCGGCCGAGCACGGCGGCGCCATGGACGTCGGTGGCGAGGCGCGGGGAAGCTCACCCAGGGCTCGGAAGGCGGCGCAAGCGCGAGCGTGAGCCAAGGGAAGGCGAGGCGGAGCTGTGGGCATGAGCAATCGGAAAATGGCGCGGTGATGCGAGAGCTCGACGCCGGCGGAGCGGCGGGCGCGGCGAGGGAGAAGCTCGAGCTCTCGGCTCTGGAGGGGGAGGAGAGGAAGCGTGGGTGCAAGTGAGCGAGTGCGCGGGCATCAGCAGGTGAAGGCGGGCGTGTGGGCGCGGTGTTAGGCCACGGCTGACGCGCGGCGGGCGACGCCGGCATGGAGTCGCCACGCGGCGGGATTTCTCTGCCGCGGTCGCGGCGTGGCGCAGCGACGGGCGCGCGAGTGCGGGCGAGCGGCAGGCGCGGCGTGGGCCTGGGCCGGCGAAGCAGCTGCGGGAGCAAGGCGTGGCGCGAAGGCAGGCCGGGCCGCCGGTGCGGCTGGGCCGAAAACGAGGCGCAAGGCCCACGAAGGTAAAAACAAGATTTTTCAAATTAATTTGAATTCCTTTTTTATTCAAACGAATTTTTGGACTAAATCAAAGCAGTTTCAAATTTTGGGCCAAAAATAAAAGTTGCTCAAAATTTTATCCTCTACAACTTTGATTTTAATACCAACGTCCAATTCATTATAGATTTTGAATTATAAAATTAAAGTAAATTTTGACTTAAACCCTAATGTTTGGAGAATTATTTTTAAAGCAAAATTTGACAATAATTCAAATACAAACCTTACTCCAAAAATTGTGATAAACAATTCTAGATGATTTACAATCATAACCAAACAAGTTCTACTAACCTAGCAAACAAAATCAGGGCAAAACAATTCTAACAAAGGCATGCAACATTCAGGTTTCACAACATGTTTCAGATGTTTCGAAGCAGTGTTTCACTTGTTATTCACATGATTAAGCATGTATGATTTGGATGCTTGATGATGCATGATATGCGTGATTTGCAGTGCCTAAATGTAGGCATAACACCGGGGTGTTACACGCTTCCTTGACATGGGAACATCACCATGCCTCTCTGCCTCCTGCTCGCTGCCAGCGGATGTGCCCGCAGGATTGCAATGCTTCACCGAGGTCACAATGACCTCTCAGCTTTCCTCCTTGAAGAAGATCATGTCATCCCCCACCATTGTGGGGTCCTTCGACTCAAGCTCTGACTTGACGTCGCTCCTATTTTACCCAGCCCGCACGCGTCGGGCGATCTCCTTCTCCTTCTCATGCTTCTGTCGAGCCTCCTCGACTTTTTTTCTTCTTCCTCTCAACCGCTGCCTCCTTCTGGGTGGCCTACTAGGCCGCACCCTTCGGCCCCTTTGGCCCCTTCGGAAGGTGTGGCCGAGACTTGTAAACTCCAAGTCCCTGTGGAACAGGTGACTCAAAATCAAAAAATAGGAGAGCAAAGAAGAAAAAGAGCATGGAGTAGAGAGAGGAGAGCATACCAGTTTGGACACCGTCGTGGAGTTGAGAGGTTCGGGCTTTCCATTGAGGTTCTCTTTAGGCCTCAGCTGCAGCACCCGATCGAGGCAACTCCAGACCTCATCGTTCGATAGCTCCTCCAGCGATGCATGGTTAGGGTCCATCGGGCCGTTGTACTTCCACATCGGCCACGTCCTCTCCGCTAGCAGATCGACCCAACGGCGGAAGAGGGTGTGGAACACCCGCACCCCATCAAGGCCACACTGCATGAGCTTCTAGAGCTCTACCTCAATAATCTCCACCTTCTTCTTCTACCGACTAGCAGGGCCCCATGACTAGCAGTCTAGCCTCTCACGCCTCCTGCTAGTGAAAGGAGGGAATGGTGCCTCCACTAGGTTCCTGATGTAGAACCATTCCCCGCGCCACCCCCGATTAGAATCATAGGGGATATACACGGGGTACGAGCTTCCCACACTCAGTTTCTTCTACAGCACGAAGTCCCCCTCCGGTGTGATCATGAGCGGCTTCCCCTCTGACAAAGCTCACCCAAAGAACATCCGCTAGAAGAAGTCCATGTGCGGCTACATCCTGAGGAAGGCCTCACACACGGTGACAAAGTCAGCAATATGCAACACCCCAGTCGGATTGAGGTGTTGTAGCTCTAGACCCCACTCATTGTGGAGCCCAGGCAGGAACCAGTGTTTGGGATATCCTAACCCATGCTCATGGAAGGCGAGGAAGGAAACAACCACATTGGCCTGAGGTTGTAGGAAATCCTCGCCCAAGAGCCCTCCAGTGCGCCGCCTCTTTCAGTGGTAGAAACCCCTTCTTGGCGAAGGCATCCAGCACCGACTCCCTCATGATGGATGACCTCCAGCCCTACATTTTGCTCCATGTTCATGAATGGATCTATGAGTTTTCTCCTCTCCCTCGCTCTCCCCTTTTCTCCCCTAGGAACCACCATGGTACTTAGACGCTCTTAGCGAGAAGGAAGAAAGAGAAGAGACGGCAGATGAGGAAAGGGAGAAAAAACGAGGCGAAAAGCCTCTCCCTTCCCCTACTTAAAGAAAGAGGCACAACAGTTAGGAAAGGTGCGGCGATCGGGGAAAGGCAAAACGACGGGGGTGAAAAACCCTCTCCCTTCCCATATTCAATGCAGATGGGATACGATGGGACGTGCCCTGATCGATGGGACACACCCTACCCGACGGAACGACACCTGGTCAGACAGAACATGGCCTGGGTATGGCCCACCACTACCGCACGTCGAGCGTGAGAAATAAGGCGCCACTACACGTAGGCAACCCTCTGCCTTCCCAGGTAGGACTTGGAAAGGCCCAAGTGATGGGATCTCTACCAGGAGAGACCAACGGGCTTCCTGAGTCGATCGAACGGCTTAGGTGAACGCCGAGAGATAGGTAAGGAGCAGAGGGATGCCCCATACAGGCCATGCCAACTCTGTCATGAACGACGAGCGTGGATCCCGGTCGGACATATCCGATAGGTGCTCCACAAACCCCATCACTCGAGTCATCAAGTTAACGTTACCAACCCCCACTATTTCTTTATATAAACATTCATTCATCCATGCACACATTCATTCATTCCATACATCTAAAGCATTGCATATGCAGTCAAATGCATCACAACGCTTCATGTTGCGTCATGAAGCGGCAGTTACCTCATTTAACATGAGCAACGACCGACTGGGGTTCATAGGCCGACCCACAAAGGGCTCGAGGCCGCCTCGCGTCAAAATATCCAGGGGAGAAAACATAGATGAGCCCCAAGTGGCCCTCGCTCAATCTGCTCCAAAGTAGACAGGGTCATCTCAACCTTCTCGTTCGATCCTGACCTCGCCAAACCCATAGAATCTCCATCGAGGGGACGCCAGCGGGCCACCCAGGTTGGTCTTCAAAATGACCTAGGCATCTACCGGGTTGTAAGTTAAGGAGCAGTGGAATGCCACATGAGGGCTATGCCGACCCCATCACGAACAATGGAGCTAGATTTCACTCGAACATGCCTGTTCATGAGATCACCGAGCGCGTCACTCAAGCCCAAGCCATCGAGGCAAGCGACGTTAGCTCAGCCCCTCCGGTTGTGAGAAACTGTGGACAATGCACAAAACTCAATCGACCCCTACGAAAGCCAAACGGGGCTCAGGGCTCAAGAAACCCATGGCAACTCCGACTTGCCCGAACCCACAGCGTGCCCGATGCCTAGATCCATGACTTTGACTCACCCAATCCCACGGCGCGCCCGACGCATGCACCCGACACCTAGATCCACAACTCTAACTCGCCCATTCCCATGGCGCGCCCAATGCGTGTGCCCGACACCTAAATCCATGACTCCAACTCACCTGATCCCCTAAAATTGCCTTGGCTATGCCCGATGCGTGTGCCCAATGCTGGGATTCACGAGCTCAGTCTCACCCGATCCCTAAAACTGCCTCGGCTACGCGACGACGTGTGCGCCCAAGGCCAGGATCCGCGAGCTCCATCTCACCCGATTCCTAAACTACCTCAGATGCGCCCAACGCCAGGATCCACGAGCTCTGTCTCGCCTGATCCCTAAAACTCCATGCTAGGATCCGCGAACTTCATCTCACCTGATCCCTAAAACTGCCCACAGACAAAAACCCCTAGGTGATTCAGCCTGAATCACCTGAGGGCTCGGGGGCTACACCGACGGGTGCGCTCACGCGCACCCGCTGATGAAACAAAACTTCCCTCGCTGGCAACACAAAACCCCCCAGACGATTCTACCCGAATTGCCCGAGGGCTCAGGGGCTACACCTGCGGGTGCACTCACACGCACCCACTGACGAAACAAAACTCCCCCCCCCCCCCCCCGCTAGCAACACGAAAAACCCCCTAGATGATTCTACCCGAATTGCTCGAGGGCTACAGTCGTGGGTGTGCTCTCACGCACCCCCGTCAAGATAGAAATCCCCAAGATGAGTCTACCCAAATTGCACAGGGGCTCGGGGGCTCCTGTCGGGTTCATAAACCCAGGGTCGCTCATGGACCGGCTTCCCAACAAAGGCTCGCCCCAGTAGACAACGTTGTGAACAAATGCGCAACTCATGGATTGGCCCAAACACCTAAATGATAGGCTAGAAGGACAATCCAATCTTTGAGCGGAAGGCCTAGCTGAAGAGGAACGACGCCCGCTTTCGACTCTGGCCCGCCTCTCTGACTAGAAGGCCTCATGAACGAGGAATATCGCTCGCTTTGGACACCGGCCCACCTCTAGAAGGCCTAGCCAAAACACCACTTCTGACTCTGACCCGCTTCTTCGATCAGGAATGCACCCAACCCCTCCTTACTGCTCCTCTCCAACTGGCGCAAACAGAGTCAACTGGGACCAACCGACCGAGGACGCCTGCTCGGTGGGACGAAGAAACGGATGTAGAAAGTAAGGCAGGGCACTTAAGTCAACCATAATACCAAGGAACGTACCCTGTACACCTACAGAACAGTACCAATAGGGCATGTTAGAAGGGTACCCTGCAACCTTCCTGGCATATCAGAGCCCAAGCAGTGTTCTCGGTACCGACATTTGCCCTGTAGTGTTGTAGGTGCCATCAACTCCCATACTAGACAAACACGTTAAGGCTCTCCCCACATGCCTCTAGGCATCAACAGTGTTGTGGGCGCCGACATTTACCTTACTAGGCAAATACGGTAAAACCCCTCACATGCCTTTAGGCATCAATAGTATAGCAGGCACCGACATCTGCTATGCCGGAAGAAGACGACGCAACCTCCCATATGCATCTGATATTAACAGTGTTATGGGCCCCTACAATCATCTTGTACTCGACAGCATGGGCAACAAGACTTAGCATACGTACTCTCTCTCTCTCTCTCTCTTATAAGGCCATCCTCTTCATCTATAAAAGGGCATGCGCTTTCTCCCAAAAAGGGATCGATCAGTTCACTTACATTGATTCACCTTCTGTAACTTTAGACACTCTAAAGTTATACACAGCACACGCTTGAACACTTAGCACATAGTGGATCTCCCATCACTCTCGGCCCTTTAGATCAAAGTTCGACCGGACCTCTTGTACCCCCCATCTTTCTCCCTTCCATTTGTAACCCCACAGCAACCTTCGAGCACCTGGGCTCAGGAATAAAGTCATTAACTGACTAAAACTGGACATAGGGCACATTGCTTGAACCAGTATAAACCCTGTGTCATTGAGTGCTAGGCCACTTTCGATCACAATGTACAGTAAAACTACAAATAGTTACATGTTGGTCAATTTCTGCACCAATAGTTGGCGTCGTCCATCGGGAACACGCTGTATGTTCACACTTTTGATCATTGGATGGCCCACTTTTCCACCACCTTCACCATGGCGGGCTTGAGCAATACAACTCGCTTTGGCTCACTAGAATTTCCCACACTCCCACCTGTTGGGATATGGATTCCACCCATCTTCAAGCCATCCCATGCCTTCTTCTTTGAAAGCCTAGACTTCATCGTCGACCGGCTTGGCATACTACACCTTCGTGAGGAAGCAACCATCTTGGTTCCCGATGGAGGGGTGCCCTCCGTCGGCTCTAGGACACCCAATGATGAGGCACCTACGCTTCATTCTGAGCAAACGCTCTGCTCTAAACTCATTGTGAGTAATATACATACTGTTATTTACTCACTATTTATTATCTTCCGTCAATTATTCGAAGGGACCCCATTGTCCCTACCACAACCACCATGCAACCGGTTCCCCTACGGCCTCGTGTCCCCTACAGATGCGTACACCTAGGGGCTTTAAAGGATGCTGGCATTGCCCCCTCTCATGTCTGAATTCGTGGGGATGGTGAGCTATGCTCCCACTTGTTTCCTCGACCTCATGGATGATGATGTTGAGAGTGACGGCTCCAGCATCGGCGACGTGGCACCTAGCCACCGTCTGTCCCAGTAGTGCGCTATGGCAGATGCTCTGGGACAGCCACCGGGGGTAGCATAGTCCTTGCAGACTCACACCCCTCTGGACCCTCATGTGGGGACCCTCGCACTCACACGAGAGCATGGCAAGGAGCTACAACAATAGTGGTAGAACCAGCCACCACCTACGGTAGCATGCTTAGCATGCCACACTGTGCCCCATGCGCATAACCCGGTGAGCGATGACTAGGGTCACACCCGCTAGGTCTTGCACAACATCATGGATGGGGTGAATGATCCCCTATAGTTCACTCAGGCTAGCTAGAACATCGCTGCTGCGGCAATGCTTATGTGCAGCCTTCTTGAGCCGAACGACCCTAGTAACAGGCAATCCATCGGAACCTTTGGGCACTAGTGGAAACCACCGCCGTTCAATAGGCGGAGAGCTCCGCATCATGACATCAACTCACGGCCTCTCTCCCCTCCAAGGGAGTGGGGATGCAACAGATGAATCGCTCCACCCACTCACCGCTACAACCACCAAGCGCGGCACAGGAGACCGCATCTATGCCTTGGCCTGACTTAGAGCTCGCTCTGCATCGACCGTTTGTACACAAGCGGCTCGAGCTAAACCAAGATGCTCGTAGCGTCATCAGCAATCAGCGTTGGTCCTAGCATGGTGATGATGTCCATTGACCAACAATGATGGTAGGTGACACAGACCCTGCCCGAACCATCACGAGGAGTGGTGAAACACACCCTAGGTGTGGTCGCCGGCCAGACGACCAGAGTCCCAGCCTGGATGCCCTGAAACCATAGGCCTTTGGCTGACACATCCAGAGAGTGCCATTTCCACAGCGCTTCAATGAAGGCTAGTGTAAAGGCAAGGGCAAGTGCGAGGATCAAGATGAGGGCCCCTCCACGTAGAGGGGCAAACAGAACAAAAAAGATCATCGCCGATCGACCAACTCCACGTTGGTCGCCATGGCTGATCACATGGGCAAGTAGCCCTAATAGGACCTTCCAGACCACTTCAATGAGCTCATGGAGAGCCCATGCACCAACCACACCTACCCTATCAAACACCTCTATAAGGATTGCGAGCTCCTCAAGCGCCTTCTACGATAGGCTGGCGGGCAGAAGGAAGGAAAAGGCAAAGAAGCAGCGGCCAAGAAAGGGAGCGTATCAAGCAAGGATCCGGACAACTGAAGGTCCCTATACGGTGACCGAGGTGATCCAACCAGATGCCTATCGACTGAAGGATGACAACGACAACATTCTCACCAACACTTGGAACTACAAACAGCTACGTTGTTTCTTCCCCTAAAATTTAGTCTTATCATTTTGTACTTAACGTTTGCTCCTCTAGAGCGCCCCGACCCGAACACTTTTGGCTTGGGTCGCTCGAGGGCTCCACGGGGGTGCAATGCCACCTCCTTTTTACTATCATATGATAAATACATTTTTTTCCTGAATGAAAGGGTAGTCTGTTCCTTTAATTACCTTATGTAACTTTGCTTTAAATATTCCGACCGATCGCACCTCACCTCTACCTACAGTTATGAGCAGCTGAGCCTCACAAGCCATGCTCGGGATCTTAAGGTTATAGCCTACGGTGTGAATGGGTAGGTACAAAAAAGAAAGAATAAAAAACAAAGTTATGCTAAGGTAAAAATAAGGAATGAATGGGACAAGCTTCCTCGAACAAAGTAGTTCCATCACAAAAAACACTTTACATAGGGGGCTCCCCCATGGCATTATCTTCTACATTTGCTAAAGTATTTCTGCTCTAAAACTTCTACTATGGCTCCGCAGCGACATCAACTACCAGCTCGATCGGTGAGGGTAGGGGCTGCTCGTCCTCTGACTGGGCAACATTTGGCTCGGTCGAAGGTGGGGCCACGTCCACTTCTGACCCAGGCTCCATGCCATCCACAGGCTAGGCGACGTCCTCCTAATGCGTGCCTATGGCCATGTCCACACGGTGAGCATCCATCACCCACTACGTGGAGACTTGCTTTGCCACTAACTTTGCGTGTGGCAGCAAGCTCTCCCCGAGCGAGTGGATGTCCTCCGTGCTCTAGCCATCGGCATACCCATTGTAGATGGTGGTGAAGTCCAAGTCTGGGTGGTATGTTGCCACCAAAGTCAACACCCCTGACATCTCGTATAATAGCCCCTCGGTAATGAGGGCCCAAACCTTATCCGGAACCTTCGCCAGTCGGATGGTGGGCGCACTAGTATTTGGCGCCGACCCGGAGACCTCTAAGACAATGAGCTAGGCAACCTGGCACATCTAGTCAAGTGCCCCCTCGAGAGCACGTTGCTCTTTAAGGGACTTGGCCAGCGCCTCCACATTTCGACCAATCATCGCCTTGGCCATCGCCAGGTCGTGCTCCAGCGACTCCACCTTTCCACCCAGCTCTAGAAAAAGAATGACAAGCTTAGAATCAAGCTAAAGGAAGAAACCAACTCGATGAAAAATAGAAAAGGTATGTACCAAGGTGAGTGTTCTTGAGGATGGAGAGTCCCTCCTCTTATTGAGTCACCTGCTCGCACAGCAGGGCGTTCGCCTCCTCTGTCCCCATCACTCGGCCCCAAAGCACAAGCACTTCCTAGTCAGCCTCTAACCAGGCCTTTTGCTCCGACTCTAGGGCCTTCTGCTCTGTATCTAGGGTCTCCAAGGCTCTTTGGAGCACCGCCTTGATCTCTGCCTAGTGGGCCTTCACGACCTCAAGCCCCGCTCGGCGATAGTCACCCGTTTTGCCACAAGCACTTCCGCCGCCCACGCCTTAGTCGCCTCCACCGCCCAGTCCTAGGACTTGCGGCGGGTGGACTCTAGCTGGCGCTCAAATTCAGCCATCTGGGCATGCTCCATCCGGAGGAAATGAAACTTGCAGCTCAACACCTCCTCTAGACCCTACAAAAACAAGAAGCAAGCATGCTGAGGCAACCGACAAAAGACCAAGGGGTCAAGGACAATCGTGGGAAACTCACCACCGTGGCATGGCATAGGTCAACCTTAACCAACCGCTGGATAGACTCAACCCACTCCTGGGCTCCTCAAGCTTCACCGACAGCATGGCGAGATTAGACTCCATGGTGAATCCTCTCCCCCAAGGATGTTCCAAAGCTAACACTCCTATGAATCCCAAAGGATGAACCAAACCTTCATCGAGTCCTCAAGGTAGGGCCACACTAGGTCAGTCTCCTCTAGCCCACTAGAGGGCCCAGCCTTTGACCAGACCACCGCCAGCTCCTATGACGGTGTCGACAACTCCACCTCATCACCTGCTTCGTCGTCAGAAGGGATCTCCACCACCTCGGTTTCATGGGCCACCGGTAGGCGTTCCAACTCCATCCTGGTCGTATCTCCCCCCAACACCTCTAGCTCCATCCAGGAGGGTGAGCCATGTGGCCCCCTACCTGGCAAGGCAAGGAGCCTAGTCTCCCTCTCCTCTTTCGTTGTAGCCAGTGGAGGGGGCCGCAAGGGATACCTCCGACATGACCTCCGCTGTCACCACCGGGATCGCCGCCAACACCGCCACCGCCACTGCCACCATACTGGCAACTGACCCAAGGGGCATTGCCCCTAGAAGGGAAGGACCTGCCACCACCACCCTACTCTCCTCGCCACTTGCCACAGCGCGCTGCAAGGAGGGCCTCCAATCCTCCCGCATGGGAGTTGGGGCGATGCTCAACCCTGTCAACATCTTGCCACTGTCGAAAGAGTACAGGTCTATCACACTCCAAAAAACTCAATAGTAAGATCGAAAAGAAACAAAGAAAGGCATACTGGGATGTAAGCGGTACGACTCTAAAACCCCAACCCAATGTCAATGGGCCCATAGGGCCAGGACCGCTCCCGAGCTACGACCCTCGCCCCCTAAAAGGTCCTTGTATGGTTTTGGTAATTGAGTGACAACCTAGATGGACTAATTGTGTTTATGTGAGATACATAGGTGATTAATCCATAGGTACATATGTGTGAGCAACATATGCCATGAAGGTGAAAATGGCTTAGAGATGTTGCAAAGCTCACACATATGATGATGAAGGAGCTTATTGCACATGAGACATGACAATGAGTCATGTGATCAAGGTGAAGAAGATCAAGACAAGACTTGGCTTCTTATTACACATGAGACATGACAATGAGTCATGTGATCAAGGTGAAGAAGATCAAGACAAGACTTGGCTTGATGGACCGGTTGTAAGCGTGAAGGACATGTTAGAGGCTTTGGAGTGATGGACCACGTGGCGGTGAAGCTTGAGCAAGACTTGGAACCGATGGACAGAGGCAACGGTGAAAAGCAAGTGAAGTCATGATTGATGAACCAATATGATCACATGATGATATGGAGTGGATCATATAATTGTTGATCATGTTGGTGCATGTGTTGCATCGACATTGGAGGAGATGGAATGGAATGCGCAAGGCAAAGGTATAACCTAGAGCATTTCATTTCACCGGTCATAAGTGTGTAGAGAAGTTTGTGACTGGGTTTACGATAGATGGTCGTACTATCAAGAGGGGCAAAACTTGTTTGCATATCAGTCATCTAGTGCCACTCGAGTGATCTAACTTTGCATCGTCGCTAGGATAGAGTGGTGTGGCAAGTTGAGTGGCTAATCCTTTGAAAAATGATTGTGAAAATGCTAACACACATACACATAGCGTTGTACACTTGGTGGTGTTGGCACATTTCCAAAGGAGATGAAGTTGGAGTTGATGTGGATCAACTCAGCGATGGAACGGAGGTGAGAAGGGTTCAAAACTCCATCGGCAGAGTGTCCGCCCATAGAGCGCAAATAGTTCAATGGTGCCACCAGCGCCCTATATAGAAAAGATAGGGTCTCACAGAGTGGACTAGATGCTAGTCACGTGGTGACAGGACGCTGGGGTCCAGCATCCAGTCAGTGGCAGCAGAGAGCGTGTAGGCGTCGGTCTTTGACTGAACGCTGGTGCTAGAAGTGACCGGACGCTGGTAGGGTATGTCTGGTAAGGCTGACATATAGTGACATAGGTGACACAAAAAAGTTGGAGAAGGACCGAACGTTGATGCTGCGTCCGATCGTGATCAACCGGACGAGTCCGGTCGCGACTGGTACCTCACTAGAAATGATCGGACACTGGGGTTGCTGTGCTTGGTTAGTTTGTGCAGCTGCGTTCGGTCATCACTTGACCGTTGAGATCAAGTGACTAAGGTTGAATGGAGGCGACACATGATGAGCATCTATTGACTGGATTCTGAGGTCCTATGTCCGGTCGATACGACCGGAGCGTCCGGTCGTCCCAAGTTTTGCCCAGTGAAGGGGTTACGAGTAGTTTAGCCCATGAGGCTATAAATAGAAGGGTGTCTTGGCCATGGCTGGTGCTAAGCATCTTGGGGGACTTTGTGTCCATGCTTGTGAGTGCTTAGGAGCCCTCCATCTCACATATGCTTGATAGTGATCATCCGATTGTGTGAGAGAGCGATTCTAGTGCGATTGCATCATGAGGTTGCATCGAGTGGCACTAGGTGATCGAGTTGCAAGCCAGTGGTGCTTGTTACTCTTGGATGTTGCCACCTCCTAGATGGCTTGGTGGTGGTCTCCGTCGAAGCCCGCAAGAAGCTTGTGCGGTGCTCTGGAGAAGAGCTTTGTGAGGGGCATTGTGCTCGCCCCGTAGGAGCCGCAAAGAGCAACTCTAGTTGAGCATGTCATTGAGCTACCCTCACTTTTGGGGTAGGTTCTTGCGATGTCTGACATGTAGGCTTGGCGGGTGATGCCAATTAGCCACCAAACCACCAAGTGAGTGGTCGACACAACAGGGACTAGCATGTTTGCAAGCACGTGAACCTCAGGAGAAAAATCACCGTGTCAACCTTGTTCTTCCCGTTGGTTTGCATCCTCGTTACACAAGCTTGTAATTACTTTCATATACATTGTGCTTGTGTAGTTGCTCTTGTAATTAGTTAGCTTGTGTAGCTCACTAGTTACCTTCTTGCTTGTGTAGCATAGAAGTAGCTCCCTTGCGTGGCTAATTTGGTTTGTGCAACCTTGTTAGTCACATTGCTTAGTTTGTGTAGCTAAGTATTTGTGCTCTCTAATTTGGCATTTGTTGCCTTGTTATTTGCTAGTGAGCTTAGTTGGCTTTGTGCTTTTGCTTACTAGCATGTGTGGGAGCTCCCTCATTGCTTGAAGTACTAGTGGCATAGGTTTGTGTGACCTTGCTCCTAGAATTGATTAGGTGAGCTCTAGCTAGCCCATCACCTTTGTTGCTTAATTAGTATCTTTGGAAGGTGCTAGAGAATATAAATAGAGGGGTGTAGTTGTCGATAAAATATCGTCGGCAGTCCTCCGAGGGGCATCCCATAAAGGTAGATTGATCGATAGAGGAGCACGAGATCAAGAACAAGAAGGCAATAGAGACACATAAGTTAGACAGGTTCAGGCTGTTAGTATTTCATAATACCCTACTCCTGTGGTCTGTTGGTTTGTATTAGCTATCATATGATAAGCCATGATTTTAGAGGGGGTCCCTACCCACCTTATATAGTCTGGGAGGCAGGGTTACAAATCGGTTAAATCTAAGAGATAATCAGAAAGTAATAACTGATTACAGGAATCTTAGGATCATACATATCCTAATAGATCTCGTAGTATCTTCAGGATATCTTCCCGATGTCTTGTGGAAGGCGCCGAGCAGAGTCGTGCCCTGCAAGGCTTCTTCTTGTGGGCTGGGCCACCCCTAGGGCCATAGCCCATGTGGTCTGTCATGGGTATCTGAGGTCGTACACCCCACAGCTAGTCCCCGAGCGCCTTGTATCCATTGTGCAATGTTGTCTTGAGCTTGTCCGAGCAGGTGCGAATAATGTCGAGCAATCAAGCTCATGGTCCAACCACCATGCTGAACTACCGAGCTACATGAACCGTCGCCGAGCAGTGTGAATCTTTGCCGAGCAGCATAACCTATCGTCGAGCAGCGTGACATGTCGCTGAGCACCGTGAACCATCACCGAGCAGAGTGACCTAAGTATGGCTTGCCATAAGGGTGTAAGGAGCTCAAGTTTAGAATAAAAAATTTCTCCACAATGGAGCAAGTTTGCCCACTTAGAGCCCAAACAAAGTTGTAGGAGTCAATCTTCCTCTATAGGCATGTAGTCTTCGAGAAAAAATCCCACACACTCACCGCGAGGTGAAGTGTGCCCACTTAGTCCCTGAGCCTGACAGCAGATGATGTAGTCATGTGGTGCCAGGGTCAGAAACTTGAAGAATAGTAGAAAACTAGCCGAGCAGGCAGCCAGTCCCCGGGCGTGGCCCAAAAATAGATAAAGCACATTCACCGCAAGGTGAAGTGTGCCCACTTAGTCCCCGAGCCTAATAGTAGGTGACACAATCATGTGGTGCTAGGGTCAAAAATAGAAAACAATCAAAGACCAACGGAGCAGGCCACCAGTCCCCAAGCTACAGGCAGAGTTATCAGAGAAATCGAATCATGGAGAAAAAACCGAAGTAATGGCTGTACAGTGTCAGTTACTTAGCCTCAATAAATGGTGGAGAAGTCAGTGATATTTTGGTGAGGAGCAACTAAAGGCAGCGATAAATGAGCACCATGGGCTACGGTTGCGCAGAAGCCCAGGTAACGGCCCATTTGCCACATCGGAGAAATTGGAGTAGCGCAGATCGCGGGAACGGTTCCCAAAAAACCCTTGAATGCGGAACAGTGGGGAAAATCCTATATAATAGTGCCGCTGTAGACCCCGTTCCCACCTTTTCCACTTCATCTTCCTCCTCATCTCTCGTGCCGCTAAATCCACAACCACATTTGCCTCTACTACCGAAACCTAACCAGATCTGAGAGATGGCATCGAAGAGAGGAGCTACAAAATTGAATAAGACGAGTCCCAAGAAGGCAGACGTTGTGGCCTAATGTGATGAGGAGTGGGTCCCGTCATGAACAGGAGAAGCTGAGCTGAACGGATTGGTGGAAGCTAGCGTTCTCCCCGACTATGTGACCGGCGGATGGTGGCCAACTCTCGGTGAGTCCTTTCCCATGCCTCACACTGACGAAGCAGTGGTATTCAAAGACTATTTCTGGCACGGGTTAGGGTTTCCTGTTTACCCATTTTTGAGGGATCTATTGGAGCTATAGGGGTTACTCTATGCAATCTCTACCCCAATATCATTTTGCACATCTCAATCTTCATCCACTTTTGTGAGGCATACCTCAGAATCCTACCCCACTTCAACCTTTTCCGTTACCTATTCTGGCTGAAGAAGAGAGGCGACGCTGGTTCTAACGTGGTTGGCAGGGTGTATCTCCAGCTTCAGGATGGGATGGCAAGTGAATACCTTACCATACCACTGAACACGTCGCTGAAGGCGTGGAACACTAGATGGTTCTACATGAAATAGAGCTACCCAACAGTTCGTTGTAATGCCAACCACATCCCAAAAAGCTAGAGGAGTTGGTCAGAGCTGCCAAGCAAGGACGACATGGAGCAAGTGAATGAACTCCTCGGCTTGATAAAGGGCGTGAAGACCAATGGTGGATTGGTAGCAGTGAGTTTCATAGTGCGCCACATACAACCCTATAAAGACAGGGCGCACCCAGGCTTTGAATTAAAAGGGGAGACCGACGGTACTCGAGAGAGGCTAGAAATACTGTCCAGGAGTGATGTTGAAGAGTGAACTACTGAGCTATTCGCTCTGCTATCCTCCTTTAGGCTGTCAGGGTACACAAAGCCCTTTAATTGCAAGAATCTGCCTCCTTAGGTGAATGTCCTAACTATATGTTTCCGAGAAGTTTATTTATACTGCCGAGAAATAAACTGATCCTACTCATGTGAAGATCCATTCGCAGGATAGGGCGGTGTATTTCTTGGGCGTGCCGAGAAACGATTGGTCACCGTTGGTGGATGCATGATGACCTGTTCAAATTGAAGAAAGCTCCATCGGTGTCTCCTCGAAATCTGGAGGAATGAATACTAGTCGGATGGAGAGTCCTCCCTCGGTGTCAGCGAAGACCCATGGGAAGAGGTCGGCAGAAGATGAGCCGGCCCAGAAGAAGAGGAAAACAATAGTGACTGCTCCTCGCAAATCAGGCGGGATCTCTCCAGATGATGACCAGACCAATCGAACACCATGCACGGAGGAACAAACCGGGGTAGGTGAAGAAGTCCATGAAGCTCCAACAAGGAGAGTCCCTGAGCAACGAGCGAAGGGAATTGCTACGCAGCAGACGTCAGAAATCCCCACGAGGCGGGCAACAGAGATCCCCGAGCAACAAATGGCAGCGGCCCCAAAGCAGCAGGCAGAATCAAGGCCAACCAAGGAAGAGCCAAGAATTCCCACGCTGAGCATAGGAGTCGACCCTATGGCTACGCCCAGAGGCCCATGCCGACACCGTCGGTTCAAGAAATTGAATCGTCAGACCAAACCGTAAGTGTCGTTGTGCTGATATTACTTTGGTGTATTTCCCTTACTTCTGTTGTGACCGACTAACTAATTTGGTACAGTGCAAAGCCAACAACTGATCTAGCCCTGCCCGCTCAGACTGAACAGCAACCAAAAACTAGCCCTAGAGCGGTGGAGATGCTAATAGACCACATCCAGGAGTCCCCGAGTGTTCGAGAGCACGTGGGGAGCCAATTGCTGCCCCTGGTGGGCTTGATAGCCATGAGCAACTGCCTACTATGGTGAATGAGTCAGCGACAATGCCTTCAGCAATGGTGGAATCAGTAGCGGAAAAGCTTTCGGTGCCAAACGAGCAAACGACGGTCCCTGATACTTCAGAGGGTGTGGTCAGACCTGCTATCCGAACACCGAACCCCAAGGTGGTCCCCTTGACTGCAATGGAGGAGGACGAGGTGGAGGAGATCATGCGTGATGAACCTTGACCCCAAGGAGTCTAGATCCTCTAAAAGCGCGGTGATGAAATAGTTATTATTGAAGAGGACACCACCAAGGAGTTCAGGAGACTGGAGACTTCCCTTATTGGTGTGATGAAATAGATCAAGGTGAATACTTTGTCTAGAAAGGTCCTGGTTATTTATTAGAATTGGTTAACGATAATATCATCATGTAATTTATAGGAAATATCTTGAGTTGCTGAGCAGCGCCGCCAGCTGATAAAGTGAATGGAGCCCCTTGCTGCGGAGAACGAAAAACTCAAAGAGGCCAGGAACCTCTCAGAGAAGAATATCTAGAGGGCCCAACATGAATGAGACCTTGCAGAGTCAAACATGCGGAACCTAGAATACCAGAAGGGGGTCCTTACCGAAAAGCTGGCGGCTATGTCCAAGCAAGTGCAGAGCCAGTCCAAGCAGCTGTCCGCTGTCTCCGACCAACTAAAAAGTGCTTCCGAGCAGCTGGAGAAGAAAAGCGAACAGCCCAACAATGTATCCAAATAGAAAGCAGGTACGGTACATCAACGAATGTACTTTGGTATTGCTGAACAGCTGCATTTTCATTAACAACTGGTGTGCTTGTAGAGCAAGACGCTGAGCTCGGCCAAATGTGCCAGGCCGTTGATCAACTTCGCTAGGAGAAAGCAAAGGAAGCAGAGTGGGCGAACAAACTTGCTGAGGAGCTGAAAGGTGAATTCCTCCTGATCGGAATTATTGTTGGAGTGGCTTCCTTATATAATGGATCATTGTAACTCTTGCAGGCTATCATCATAAAGCCAAAGCGCAGTTCGATGTGCTGGTGCAGGAGGCCAAGCTCCAAAAGGAGAATTTCGATGCTGTAATCGCCGCAATTAAGCCGATGCTTGACTGCGTCGATCTAGAACTGGCCGCTCAGCACGACGATAGGCATCGACGTCCCAACACCATAATCTAGAGGTGCAAGGCAGCTTGGGAGAACTTCAAGACCTTCAACCGCGATGCCATTACAACCATCGCTACCCATGTCCTTGTGGTTGTTCGATCCCATAACCCTACCATTGACCTTCAGTCGATAGGGGGTGGGTTCACTGAAGGACTAGATGACGCAGGGACACACCAGCTAAAGGATGAAGTGGAGGACGCAGCGAAGATGCTGGTCAGTGATATAGACCTGTTTGGTGAAATGGATGGTAACGGCAAAGCTCAGTAATCAGCTCATAGATTATCATCTGTAAAGGCCTGACAGTGTAATTAGAATGCGTGAAAGTGCAAGAAACAATTATTCATCGAATATATGCTATAAGGTGCATGTATATGTAATATATGCAGTTTACTTATAGTTTGGCGAAATAGTCTTCATAGTTTCAAACCTAACACGTTTATGTGTAGTTCAAATAACATCTGAACAGTTGGTCTGCTACTGATCCCTATGGCCTTGGCCAGCCCATAGTCCATAATATCGAGTGTGGAGCCCATGCACATGTAGGAGTAATAGACATGACCCAGGAACCACAGCCAACCACCCATGACGCAGAGCCCGTGGCACGTGTAGGAAAAAATCGGTGACTAGGTCTTTTCCAAAAAAAACAGCGCAGAACGTGTGTTGCTCGGTAGTTGTTATACGAACTTGGAGATAAAGGCAACATAAGCGGCGTTCGAGCAATGTATTCTATGTTGAACTCTCGGCCTTGCCTGACCCATAGTCCATAACGTCGAGCGCGGAGCCCGTAGACATGTAGGAAAAACATGTGTGACCAAGGGACCACAGCCAACCACCCATAACGCAGACCATGGAGCCCATAGCATGTGTAGGGAGAGATCAGAGACTGGGTCATCTCCGAAGAGAACATAAAAGAAAGGATGTTGCTCTCCAATCAAAAAATGTTTGGCAATTTGGAGAAAACGTGCTCGGTGATTTGGAGAAAATGTGTTCGGCGATTTGGAAAAAATGTGTTCGGCGATTTGGAGAAAACGTGTTCAGCGATTTGGAGAAAACATGCTCGGTGATTTGGAGAAAACATGTTCGGTGATTTGGAAAAATCGTGTTTGGTGATTTGGAGAAAACATATTCGACGATTTGGAGAAATCGTGTTCGGCGATTTGGAGAAATGTGGTCGGCGCAGTTACGGCGATTACATATTGGAGTTCATCATGAAGTATCATATAGCTCGGCGACCACAAGTGGATGTTAAACCACAATAGAGACAAAACAGAGACAAGTTATGGAGACCAAAAACTTTACTGAATATAAAATTATAGAGTATATATCTGGAGTGTTTCAAGGATAGAAACATATAAGGTGTTTGATCTACCATGAGTTGGGAACATCGACTCCTTCTAAGTCACTTAGGCGATAAGAACCTAGTCAAGTAACCCCTTTGATGATATAAGGCCCTTTCCAGGGGAAGAGAGCTTGTGCAACCCTTTAGTTTTTTGTTTTCTGCGAAGAACGAGATCACCGACAGCAAATGAACGACCTTTGACGCTTCGGTTGTAGTACCTCCACAAGCCTTCCAGATATTTAGCTATATAGACATAGGTGATTAGGCGTTCTTCCTCGGCCTTGTCGATGTCCTCAGACCGAACAGCCTCGGCCTGCTCTTCATCATAGTTTTCCACTCTAGGTGCTCGAAAAGTAATGTCCGCTGGTAGTTTGGCTTCTAAGTCGTAGACCAAAAAGTATGGAGTCACGCTAGTACTATGACTAGCTTGAGTATGCAGTCCCCAGACTATAGCTGGAAGCTCCTTAAGCCATCTGCCTGGGTGCTTTTCTTCTTTCTGATATAGTCACTTTTTTAGGGCATCAAGGATCATACCATTCGCCCGTTCGACCTGACCGTTGGCTCTTGGATGGGCAATAGAAACATATTTGATAGAGATGCAACAGTCTTCGCAGAAGTCCTAGAAGTGATGGCTAGTAAACTTAGTTCTGAGATCAGTGATGATGTTGTTTGGTAGACCAAATTTGTGGATGATATCTTCAAAGAGCTCAACTGCCTTCTTTGCAGTAGTCAAGATGAGTGGTTTATATTCAATCCATTTGGAGAACTTGTCAATGGTGACATATACATACCTGAAACCACCTAGAGCTAGCTTGAAAGGCCCGATCATGTCTAGTCCCTAGCATACAAAGGGCCAGGAAGCTGGGATGGTTTGCAGCTCTTGCGCCGTCACATGTATTTGCTTAGTGAAGAATTGGCATCCTTCACAACGTCGGATGAGGTCTTCTACATCAGTGATGGCTATGGGCCAATAAAAACCAGCTCGGAAAGCCTTGCCGACTAGTGTTCTCAAGGCCGTATGGTTGCCGTAGGAACCAGAGTGAATTTTGAGAAGTAGCTTCACTCCCTCCTCTTTGGTGATGCATTTCTACAGTATCCCTTCCTTAGCACTTTTCCCCATCAAGCTACTATCCACCAACACATAAAGCTTGCTTCGACGAACTAGGTGTTTAGTTTTAGTCTTGCCTACGGGTACCTCGGTGCTGGTGAGCTACTTGATGAATTGCTCCCTCCAATCGGTGATCGACGAAGGTATCGCAAGTACCAACTGCTTTGTAGGGGGAACCTCTTCGACTTCCTTATGTTCTTTGATGGATGGCACCGGGAGATCTTGAATGAGGACCCCTAGCAGGATCGCGACACGAGAAGAACCTAGCTTTGATAAGTGGTCGGCGAGTTGATTTTGGTCACGTACCACATGGTGATACTCGATGCCGTAGAATTTTCCTTCAAGCTTTCTGATTTCAGCGTGGTAAGCATCCATCTTATCACTGGAATAGGACCAGTCCTTGTTGAGCTGGTTGATAACCAGCGCGGAGTCCCCGTACACCATGAGGCGCTTGATGCCAAGCTCGACAGCTATACGAAGACCATGGAGACACGCTTCGTATTCTATGGTGTTATTAGAGGCCGAGAAGTGTATCCGGAGAACATAATGTAGCTTATCCTTGGTTGGCATAATGAACAGAATGCCCGCACTAGCACCATTGATGTTAAGGGCGCCATCGAAGTACATCACCCAGTGTTCAGGGTAAGCAACGGCGATGGGCTCTTGGATCTCAGTCCATTCAGTGACGAAGTCAGCAAGTGCCTGTGACTTAATGGTAGGTCTGCTTCTGAATTCGATGGAATAGGTGCCAAGCTCAATAGCCCATTTAATGATATGGCCATTGGCTTCTTTGTTGCGGAGAATGTCCCCTAGAGGGAACTCAGTGACCACGACGATCTTGTAGTATTCAAAGTAGTGTCTAAGTTTGTGCGACATAATAAGAATGGCGTATAACAGCTTTTGTACCTGAGGGTAATGAGTTTTGGGCTCATTAAGTACCTCGCTGATGAAGTAAACCAGACGTTGTACTTTATAAGCATGCCTGACCTCTTTGCGTTCGACGACAATAGCTGTGCTCATGACGCAAGAAGTGGCGGCGATGTATATTAGTAGAGTTTCATCTGGCCTTGGCGCTGTCATGGTCGGTGGCTTTGTTAAGAACAACTTGAGCTGCTCAAAAGCTAAGTCTGCCTCCTTCGACCAAGAAAAGCGCTCGGAGTCCTTGAGGAGCTTGAAGAAAGGTAGCCCTTTTTCACCGAGGCGTGAAATGAAGCGGCTTAAAGTAGCCATGCAACCTATAAGCTTCTGTATATCGTTGACGCATGTTGGCCGTTTCATATTGGTGATGGTGGAGACTTTGTTAGGATTAGGCTTAATGTCTCGAGCACTAACGATGTAGCCCAGTAGTATACCAGATGGAACTCCAAAGATGCACTTTGAAGGGTTTAGCTTCCATCGGTACTTGTTTAGGTTGGCGAAGGTTTCTTCAAGGTTGGCGATAACGTTGTCGGCTATCTTGGTCTTGACGACCACATCATCGATGTAGGCTTCGACGTTGCGGCCAATTTGTTGGTCGAGGCATATCTGGATGGCCCTTTGATAGGTAGCCCTAGCGTTCTTAAGTCCGAAGGACATAGTTTTGTAGCAATATGCACCAAAAGGCGTAATGAACGACGTCTTGATCTGGTCTTCTTCCTTGAGGGAGATCTGATGATAGCCGAAGTAACAGTCAAGGAAGGAGAGTAGTTCGCAGCCGGCGGTAGAGTCTACAACCTCGTCTATCTAGGGCAAGCCAAAGGGGTCTTTAGGGCAGTGTTTGTTAATATCATTATAATCAACACACATTCTCCATTCTTTATTCTTTTTTTGAACAAGAATAGGGTTCGCTAACCAATCTGGATGATACACTTCTTTTATAAACCCAATAGCTAAGAGACGTTTTATTTCTACCCTAATAGCCTCCTTCTTGTCTAGCGTGAATCAGTGAAGTTTCTGCTTGATTAGTTTGGCGGTCGGCAAGACATTCAAGGAGTGCTCGATCTTCTCCCGTGGTACCCTGGCATGTCTACAGGTTTCCAAGCAAACACATCGACGTTGGCACATAGGAAGGAGATGAGCGTGCTTTCCTATTTGGGGTTAAGGTGAGCCCCAATCTTCATGGTCTTGGAGGCGTCATCGAGGCCGAGGCTGACCTCCTTGATTTCCTTGGATTTGGCGGAGGCATGGGGAAGCTCTAGCTCTAAAATCTCCATGTCATCAGCGGGTGCTGTCTTGGCTTCAACAACCATGCTAGCCATCTGGATGGAGAGGTCGATGGCTTCGGCGAGAACGAGACTCTTTGTCTCATAGGCGTAGGCAACAGAGAGGTTGGCCTATAGAGCTAGGACTCCTGTAGGTGAAGGCATCTTCAACACTAGATACATGTAGTGTGGTATGGCCATGAATTTGGCCAGAGCTGGCTAGCCAAGTTTGGCATGTGTCGATGTTTGACTACCGATAGCCTGCCACGAGGGTCCCCGGGGTAGTATGTTCGGGCTTCAGCGTATGCGGAACTTGATGGTTAACGCAAGAGACAGTCGATTTATCCTGGTTCAGGCCCTCGACTGTGATTGAGTAATAGCCCTATGTCCAGCCAGTGTTAGCCTTTGTGTTGGATTGATTGTCCAGTGTTGTGTTGTACAATTGTTCTCTGAACCCCCCGATCTAAGGAGCCCTGCCCTCCTTTATATAGTCAGGAGGCTAGAGTCCTAGTTGGTTTACAATGAGAGTTCCTAGTAGGATTACAGAGTAATACTACTACTAAGATTACATGGAAAGAATCCTAGTTAGACTAGTTCTCCCTTCTGTGTGGGGTATCCCGTGGGTCCCGCACCGACAAGCCCTCGAGCACTTCATGGTTGAGTTCTGGAAGCCTCGTCTTGTTCCTTCAGGTCTTGTTGAGCAGGAACAAATGTCGTCCGAGTGCTTTCTTGAGCGAAACCGTGTAGCGCTTTGTGAGATCTTCGCGTGTTTTGTACCTTTTTGAAGAAAAAAGTACTCCCATTTGGATGCAGCCCTCGAGCCTCATGCTGTTTGGCACAAGGAGGTTGAGGGTCTTTTCTTGAAATCGCCTTGATTCTTCGTCGAAGGGCTCCTGAGCGTGTATCCAGGTTCTTTGTCGAGAAGAGCTCGGATATAGCTATTTCTTGGTTCTTTTTGTCGCGTGGCCTTGAAGTCGTCTGTCTTGAAGAAGTCTTCTGAGTGATGTGCGCTTTTTTGAATAAAAAAGTGCACTCACTGAGTGTAGCCCTCGAGCCTCTTGCTATTTGGAACAAAAAGTTAGAGGGTCTTGAATCTTTATGCTGTTTGAAAATTCCTGTTTGAGTGTAGTGCAAAAGTTGGAGGGTCTTGAATTTGAGTTGTTCAATGAATTGAAAACTTCCCCTATTGCAGCCCCCGAGCATTGTTCAAAAAGAGCTCGGATACAGATTCTTAGCATATTTTCTGGTAGTCTACTGTTGTCAGATGTAGAGTCTGCTGTTGTCAGGTGTAGTTGTATGGTGGTGGTTGAGTATAAATGCCTTTTGTTGATGGGTTGTATTGTGTTGGTATATTCTCCCGAATATGCTTGTTGTTGAGTATTGTTCCTTCACGCCTAAGTTCCCTTTCATTATTAAGTTCTGTCTTTTCACTGTGTCCTTTGTTAGGCTTGTTTCATTGGTGCTCCTAGTCCATGTGCACCGCTCCTTCAGTCTATAAATACCCTCCTAGAGTGCTGTTTTGATTCATTGAGCGTTTTATTGCTTGTTCTAAAGTCTTTGTAGTCATGAATATGGTAGTTTGTGAAGTAGAGCAGCCCAGGGCATATTTTGTAGTTGTTGTGTGTCTTGCTGTAGCTGGATGGAGTCTTGTGATAGGGATTAGAGGTAGGCTAATCCCGCAATAGCATTGTACTTAGAAGTACGTGGTGGTAGTTGGAGGGAGTCTTGTGATGTGGGATGCGATCCTTCATCTGGCAGTTCTGGGTTGGTCCTCGTCGCCTGCCCTAAGACTGTTCGGTGCAGATCAACACCATATCCAGCATCACATCGGACTTGGGTAGATAGATGCCTACCGGCCTTCTCTGCTCCATGTTGTCCTACTGTGCTATTGATTTCTGCCTTGGATGCGCTGCGCCTGTCCTTTGAAGAAAACAGTGTAGTCGAGGGTGGTTTGTCCTGCCGAGTAGCAATTTGGAACACGTAGTCATTCTAGAGCCTAGTTGTTTCTAGGTTCCTTTTTGCTACTTGCCCATCGTAGTTCCGAGCTCGTTGGGTCTTGTAAGATGTGTAATCTTGTATCTTTTGAAGTCATTTGTAATAGAGAGAATCATGTCTTCTGAGTTGTCATTCTTTATTCTGCTGATGTCCTGGTTGTCTATGAGATTTCTGAGTTCTTTATGTTAGAACCGGGTTGTTATGTTCCTTGTGAGGTAACCTCCCGTTGCTTCATGGCTGATGAGTTCTTTTTGCTACCATATGGTAACTCTGCCGTTATGCTGGATGGATAAGTCTGAAATATGCCCATTGAACTATACCGTTGTGTGGATTTGTGCCTTCTGTCATTTTAGCTGTGTTAGTAAATGGACTGTTGTGTTCTCACACCATGTTTTAATGGGCCTAGTGGGCTGCATTTTTACTGGTGTAAAATATATTTAAAGGCCTTTCTCCTCCTTTTCTTTGGTACCCTGCCTTTGCCTTGAAAAACCCTAGCCTTCGCAACTCCGCCATTGCCATTGCCGCCACCATCTAAGCGCCGCCGTCCGTGCCTTCTCTTTCCCTAGTTCCTTTTTGCCTCCGTTAGTACATGGGTAGGAAGAAAGCTGCGAGCAAGTCCTAGGCAACCTTCATGGACGAGGAGTCATCCCTCTCTGTGATTGAGAACTAAGAGTTCATGGCCATGAGGGCTGCCTAGAAGTTTTGGCTGGCTCCAACAATGATTGAAGACCAGCTTCACGAGCTTGTTAGTGATGGCTTGATCTAGAGCAAGGACATTGCTGAATGGAGAGCTCCAGGTGAGCATCGAGTCCCTGCTCCAGGTCCTGGTGAGATCATTCTTTTCATCTCCTTTATTCATGCTGGACTTTGCCTTCCTGCTTCCGCCTTCCTTCATCGATTTCTCAATTATTTTTGGGTTAGCTTGAATCATCTTGATCCCAATGTCATCCTCCATCTTTCTGTTTTTGTACATATTTGTGAAGCTTTCCTTGGAATTCCTCCTTCTCTTTCTCTCTTCCGTCACTTCTTTTGTCTAAAGCCTCAACCCCGTCGTGAAGACACCAATGTTCTTGGCGGCTGCGGGATTCAGTTTTGCTAGGGTCTTAAAAGCAAGTTCTTTGACTATAACTTAGTTGATTCGGTGAGGGATTAGCATGCTGACTGGTTTTATGCCGCCAATTTGATTCCTTCTCTCGCCATTCATTCTAGATCTGGTCCCTCGGTTAACGACCGGTGGGAAAAGAACTCCCTGACATCGGACGAGCTCCAGGCGATCCAACCATTCCTTGAGCGGATAAGCACTCTGAAGCAGCAGGGCTTGACCAGTTTTGGAATTGTCTCGAGTTTTCTTCACTATCATGTTCAGCCTCTGAAGGAGTGAGAGAACTTTGGCTTCGAGTACTCTAGGGCTGAGGATCCTTCACGCATGGTCCCAGCCCTTGAGTTGACTGACGAGGAGGTACTCGAGCGCCTTCAGAAGATGCTAAAAGGAGCAAGTGTTGTCCCGCTTACCGTCTCCGAGTACTGTGCAAAGAACCCGCCTCCAGCTGTAAGTTGTTTTTCTCTTTGTGCGGGTACTTTTTGTGTTTCTTTTTGGCTGTATCTATTTTTGCTTAATCTTCCTTATCTTATTCTTTTCATAGGAATTGAGGCGTAACTTCATTGACCTGATTCCCCTTCATGACCTCCCTGCCGTTGTGGGGGCTGGTGGTAGTCTTGCTAGGGCTTCTTTAACTAGTAAGTCGCAAACTACCGTAATGCTTCCTGGTGTTTCTTCCACGAACCCTGATGTATATGTAGAGTATGTTCCTCGTTTAGTTCCCTGAGCTGCTCATAGCATCGGCAAGAGGGGGCGAGTGGCTAGTTCTTCTTCTAGTGTGCCCATTGCCAAGAAAGCTCACCAGTTGAGTACTTCTCCAGGTACTTAAGTTATAGCTAGCATGCTCTTAAGTGAGTACATTAATACGCTCTATCCTTCTGTTGCTTGTTTTCGTCTTTAACCGATTACTTTTGTCCTTTTTTAGCTGGTGCTATGGTGGCCTTGGTCGAGACTGAGGAAGGCGGTGAGTTGTTTTCTTATTTTCCTGTATTTGAAACCTTCTTTTTGTTTTGACATTAGTCTTGATCTCTTTGTAGTAAGCGGTTGTCGGGTACCAGTTCTTCTGAGGCTCCTACACCGGGTTCTTCCGTAGCTCCGGCACCGAGTTCTTCCGTAGCTCTGGTACTGAGTTCTTCCGAGGCTTCGATACCGGCTACGTCGCTCCTACCGCCGAGTGGCGGGGATGTTTTTGCTACCGTGGTTCCCCCAGTGAGGTCTTCTTTTTGTTTAATGAGGAAGAAGATAGCTGAGTGAGCGAATTCTAGTTTTATTTCTCTGCTTCTGTTCTTCTTTTTTCTTATTCTTTTTTGACGGGTTTCCTTGTCATCTTTCAGGCCTTCATCTTCCTTGAGCCTCCAGTCGACTTCTTGTCAAACCTCTAGTGCGCCCTTGTGTATTGAGTCTCAGGTCTCGAAACGCATGGGTGCCAAGGTGGCTGTGAGGGGGTAGAGTCTGCAGCTGCTGATTTGCCAGCTCCCGAAGTGACCATGGCCATGGCGGTGGGTCCAACTGAGAGATTGGCCTTGGCTTCCTAGGAGATTGCTCTGGTCATGCCTTCTTTGCCTCGGCCGGCTTCTCCTTCTCCTTCTCTCGCCTCCGGTGGTCTGCCTTTTGCCGATGACGTGGTGCAACAGTTTGATGCCACTTATCGACTATCAGAGCTAACTGCCACCTAGGGAAGCTTATCGACCCTTGTGACTTCTTTTGGGGAAAAGCTCCAGGTAAGTTTTTCTATCGTTCCTTCTTTGGATGTTCATTTTTCTTCTGTCCTTATGTCTTGTTTTTCTTTGTCTCTTTTTGCTCAGTCCTTCTCTCATGATCATACTGGCTTCTTTTTCTCGTCTGAAAACAAGAAAAAGTTATCTTCTTAGGTGAGCGCCCTGAAGGCCGATCTTGACCTCCTCCGGGTCGAGTTGGAGACTAAGCACCAAACGCACCAAAAGGAGGAGAAGGCTCTTCGTGCCTGGGTGGTAGAGGCAGAGAAGCAGAAGGATGCTACCATGGAGTCCATGAAGAACGAGTGCAAAGGTATTGTGGGTTCTGTTTGTTTCCTTTTGACTTCCTTTTTTGCTGACTTGTTTTTGTTGCTTCGCCTAGCTCTTCGAGTTGAAAAGTAGAAGCTCTCGGAGGGTATCGAAGAGATGAAGACACTCATCCGCACTAACCATAACAAAGCTGAGGAGGTAATTACTTGAGCTGAAGAAGAACTCGCGCTTGCTAAGTTGATTAGGCGTGGAGCTAATAAGGATCTTATGCAGGCCCAAAAGACTATTCAAGACTTGACTGGTAGGTTGGCAATGGCTACTGATAACTGGAATGCTTTGTGGAAATCTTTTCGGTCAGTAGCCGACCTTCTCCAGACTCTAGCAGATGACGGTCAATCTTGGGCTCAATTTATTCCCCAAGTGCCGACTCGTTTCTATGAGTTCGTTAAGAGGTGTGCCCATCTGTGTACTAGGAACATCCTTGCCTAGATCCGGGTTCTTTCCCCAGACTTTCCTTTGTCCAAGCTTGTCGATGAAGATGAGAGCCCAGAGTACTTGGATGCTGTTGAGAGGTTGGAGCCTGAAGTTAATGACTTAGCTAGGAAGATTGAAGATAATCTTAACATTGATGTTTCTTCTACTGAAGCCTGATGTAATTGACTCTTGTATTCTAGCTTCTGTAACAAAACACTATACTTGAAAACTAAAATGAGATTTTTTGTTCTTTGTTGATGTCTTCTTTGTTCGTATTTCTTTGTCTCGTAAACAACCCGGGTTGGGTAGATCATTGTCTTGACCAGACCTATTGATCTGTCGTGTTCTTCTTTGGCTTTAGTTTGCGCCTTGTAAACAATTTGGTATATGTAGGTTGATGTTTTGGTAGGCTTCCATGATCTGTCGAGTGACTTGTAAACAACTCGGTGTAGACCATTGTCTCGATAAACTTTGTGTTCTTGTTAGTACTAAAAAGACTTAGGATATCTCCAGCTTCTTCTCCTTGGCTTAGCTCGTAGTGTGGTTAGCATCTGGTCCTATCTCTAGTTGCAAAAATATCCTAGGACCGGCAAGCCCCCGAGCACTTCATGGTAGAGCTCTAGAAGCCTCGTCTTGTTTTCTCCAAGTCTTGTTGAGCAGGAATCAGGCATTGTCTGAGTGCTTTCTTGAGCGAAATTCTTGGGATCTTCTGAGTGTAGCCCCCGAGCCTCTTGCTATTTGGAACAAGGAGCTAGAGGGTCTTGTCTTGAAATTGCTCTAATTTATGTTCAGGCTTTTTTCAGTCGTTTTTCTTTTTGGTTAGGGTGTTAGCATATTAGCTACCCTCATCGGTGGGCTCAAGCATGTTTTCAGCTATTTTGCTCTCTGTCGGTGTGCTTAGGCGTCTTTTCAGCCATTTTGCTTTTTCTATTCAGGTGTTAGCTTATTAGCTACCCTCATCGGTGGGCTCAAACATATTTTCAACTATTTTGCTCTCGGCCGGTATGCTCAGGCGTCTTTTTAGCCATTTTGCTTTTTGTTCGGGTGTTAGCTTATTAGCTACCCTCATCGGCGGGCTCAAGCATGTTTTCAGCTGTTTTGCTCTCGGCCGATATGCTCAGGCGTCTTTTCAGCCATTTTGCTTTTTGTTCGGGTGTTAGCTTATTAGCTACCCTCATCGGTGGGCTCAAGCATGTTTTCAGGTATTTTGCTCTTGGCCGGTATGCTCAGACGTCTTTTTAGCTATTTTGCTTTTTGTTCGGGTGTTAGCTTATTAGCTACCCTCATCGGTGGGCTCAAGCATGTTTTCAACTATTTTGCTCTCAGCCGGTATGCTCAGGCGTCTTTTGAGCCATTTTGCTTTTTTGTTTCGGGTGTTAGCTTATTAGCTACCCTCATCGGTGGGCTCAAGCATCTTTTTAGCTCTTTTGCTCTCGGCCGGTATGCTCAGGCATGTTTCAGCCATTTTGCTTAGTGAAGACAACTTTGGAGAAAGTCATAACAAGACATATGTTTTGTGGAAAAAACATCTTTATTGATCGTGAATCGTTGATAAGCCATAATAATACATATGTTGTTGATGAGCGCTATCTTTATTGATCATGATCGTTGATCTCTTGTGTCTTGTATACATAATTTCCCTTGAGTTGTTTTCATGCGTAGAATCTTCGTAGCTGACTGATGTGCCATGTATTGTTGACTTCTTTTCTGTCTTTAGTTATTAGCTTGTATGTTCCTGGTCTGGTGACTTTTGTGATGATAAAAGGACCTTCCCATGGATTGAGTAGTTTATGGCATCCGTCGGTTTTTTGTATTCTTCTTAGTACTAGGTCTCCAACTTACAATGATTGAGACTGGGTGTTCTTGTTGTAGTGGCATCTTAGTCCTTGGAGGTATCTTGCTGATTGGAAGGTAGCGTTTACTCTAACTTCTTCTATACTGTCGAGTTCTAATCTTCAGGTGTGTTCTGCTTCTCCTTCGTCGTATTGTTCTATCCTTGGTGACGTCTAGATCAAGTCTGCGGGTAGTACTGCTTCTGGTCCGTACATTAGGAAGAAAGGTGAGTATCCGGTGGCTCTGCTTATTCGAGTCCGTAGCCCCCATACAACCTTGGGTAATTCCTCAATCCATTTTGATCCATAGTCTATTAGTTCTTCATACAATCTTGGTTTTAATCCAGCTAGTATGAATCTATTTGCCCTTTCGACCTGTCCGTTGGCCTCTGGATGTGTGACTGATGCGTAATCTATTCTAAAGCCACAGTCTTATGCCCAACTTTGGAATTTTGTGGCTGTGAAGGGAGAATCCAAATCTATGATGATTCGATTGGGCATGCCAAAGTGGTGCATAATGTCTTAGATGAACTCGACTACTTTGGATGCGCTGTATTTTGCGAGTGGTTTGAATTCAATCCACTTGGTGAACTTGTTAATTGCTATGAAGATGTACTCGAAACAGCCTTTTGCTTTCTTGAGGGGTCCTACTTGATCCAGCCCCCAGCAGGAGAAAGGACAAGCAGGTGGGATGCAGATGAGGTTGTGAGCTGGCACATGAGCCTGTCTTGCGAACATTTGACAACCTTTGCATCTTCTAACGAGTTCTTCTGCATCCTTCAAAGCGATTGGCCAGTAGTAACCGGTGCAGAATGCTTTTCCGACTAGTGTTTTTGAAAGCGGTGTGATTCCCACAACAACCTAAGTGTATTTCATCTAGGATCTCTTTGCCCTCTTCAAATGAGACGCATTTTAGGAGTACTCCTGATGATGTGGCTTTTCTGTAAAGCTTGTCTCCTACTAGGACGTAGTTCTTGCTTCTGCGAACAACTCGGGTAGCTTCTTCTTTTTCCGCTGGCAATCTATTTTCTTTGATGTAATCAATAAAAACCTGGGTCCATGAAGTGGTGATTACCAAGATCTGGGTGTCTTCAGTTGAGATTTCAGGGGTTATCTCACTGGGTTGTTTGATAGAAGGAGCTGATAACTCCTCTATGAATACACCGGGTGGGACCTTTGCCCTATCCGATCCAAGCTTGGCAAGGAGGTCTGCCGCAATATTAGAATCGCGCAGGACGTGTAGAAATTGTAATCCTTGAAAATGTTTTTCGAGCTTTCGTATTTCAGCACAGTAAGCGCCCATGTTTTCTTTGGTGCAGTCCTAATCTTTGTTGATTGATTACTACTACTGAATCTCCGTAAATGAGTAAACGTTTGATTCCAAGGGTAATTGCCACTCATAGCCCATGGATGAGGGCTTCGTATTCTGCCTCATTGTTTGTAGCTTGCCATAATATCTGAAGGACGTACTTGAGTTGCTTTCCGTCTAGAGAAATTAGGAGGACACCTGCACCAGCTCTGCCTAGCTTGAGTGATCCATCAAAGTACATCTTCCAATGATCAAGGATGGTACTTGACACAGGTTGTTGAATTTCTGTCCATTTGGCAACAAAATTAGCCAGGGCTTAAGATTTAATTACCTTCCATGGGGTAAAATCGATATTGAGAGCGCCAAGTTCAACTACCCACTTAGATATGCGCCTTGTTGCATCTCTGTTGTGTAGGATGTCTCCGAGTGGGAAATCTATCACTATGGTAATCATGTGGCTTTCAAAATAGTGGCGAAGCTTGCGTGAAGTGATAAGGAGGGCGTAGAGTAGTTTTTGCACATGTAGGTACCAGATTTTTTATTCTAACAGTTCTTCGTCGACGTAGTATACAGGACGTTGTACTTTATATACACGCCCTTCTTCTTCTCTTTCTACGACAATCGCAATACTGACCACCATAGAAGTTGCCGCAATGTATAGCATCATGTCTTCGTATTTCTTCAGAGGTGTCATAACTGGTGAGGAGGTGAGGTATGCCTTGAGCTTCTTGAAAGCTTCATTGGCTTCTTCTGTCCATTCGGACTTGTCTATCTTCTTCAGCAATTTAAAGAAAGGTAACCCTTTTTCGCCCAGTCTTGATATGAAACGATTGAGGGCCGCCATGCAGCCTGTTAGTTTCTACACATTTTTGACACTTCGGGGAGGGCCCATCTCTGTTATGGCTCGAATCTGCTTGGTGCTTGCTTTGATTCCGCGATGACTGACTAGGAATCCGAGTAGTTGTCCTGAAGGAACTCTGAATACACATTTGTTTGGATTCAATTTCCACCTCCATCTTTTTAGGTTTTTGAAGGTTTGCTTTATGTCTTTAATTAGTGCATCCGGGTTCTTTGTCTTTACCACAACATCATCCACATATGCTTCTACGTTTTTGCCGATCTGATCACCAAGGCATGTTTAAATAGCTCTTTGGTAGGTGGCTCCAGCATTCTTGAGTCCAAACGACATGGTCTTGTAGCAGTAGGCACCGAACGGAGTGATGAAAGATATCTTGCTTAGGTCTTGTTCTTTTAATGCAATCTGGTGATATCCTGAATAGCAATCAAGAAAGGATAATAGGGCGGATCCTGCCGTTGAGTCAACTATCTGATCAATGCGCGGTAGCCCAAATGGGTCTTTCGGGCAGTGTTTGTTGAGATCTGTGTAGTCGACGCACATGCGCCACTCGTCTGTATTATTTTTCTATACTAGAACTGGGTTTGCTAGCCAATCTGGATGAATGATCTCTCTGATGAACCCGACTGCCAATAGCTTCGTGATTTCTTTTTTAATTGCTGTTTTTTTGTCGGGTGAGAATCTTTGTAGCCGTTGCTTTACGGGCTTAGAGCATTCATTGATATCAATTCTGTGCTTAGCCAACTCTCTTGGGACACCTGGCATGTCAGCTGGCTTCCAAGCGAAGATATCTTTGTTGTCCCAAAGAAAGTTGGTGAGCGTGAGTTCCTATTTTGCCGAGGGGTGGGCGCTGATGGTTGCTGTTTTGGAGGGATCGCCAGTGCCCAGGTTGATTTGCTTGATGTCGGCTTCTTTTGGTGGTACGAGTTTGCTGGGCTTTTTAGCCGGTATCTCTAATTCTTCTTGGCTTATTTTCTGCGGCAATAGTGGCTATTTCTTTTCTACCATTGTCCGCTTGTGCTTTTGCTGCAATTTGGATTGCCTGAATGTCACAGTCAAATGCGCGCTTCAAATCACTCTGAAGAGAAAGAACACCGTTAGGCCCTAGCATCTTGAGCAATAGGTACGGATAATGCGGTATTGTCATGAATTTTGCTAGTGCTGGGCGCCCGAGGATTGCGTGATATGATGAATCGAAGTCCACGACTTCAAACTTGATAAACTCTATATGGTAGTTCGAGGGAGTCCCAAAAGTAACCAGTAGAGTGATTTGTCCAAGTGGCATTGCTACCTTGCCGGGTACTATGCCATAAACATGCGTGCTTGTTGGTGCGATCATCCCGGCGAGTTATAGTCCCATCTTCCTTAGAGTTTCTGAAAAAAATGATGTTGAGTCCGGCTCCTCTATCGATTAGTACTTTCGTAACAGTCATACCGGTAATGGTTGGATCTAGAACCAGTGGGTAATGGCCTATGTTTCCTACGCTGGTCCATTGATCTTCTCTTGAAAATTGGATTGGATACTCTGACCAATTGAGATATCTTGGTGTAGCAGGTTCTGTTGCCATGATGGTTTGTAACGCTAGCTTTTCTTGATGTTTGCTTCTGAAATCTGGAACCCCGACAAAGATTACTGCCATTGTCCCTCTAGATTTTTGGAATCCTTTATCTTCATGGTTGTCTCCTTTTTTTGATTGTCTTCTTTATTATTCCCCTTGCTATCTTTTCTAGTGTATTCTTGGTTGTTCAACTCGGTCGTTTTGACTATGATTTCTTTGACTTTCTCTGTTGTGACTTCCACTTGATCTGAGTCTTTCGAAAGTGGACTTCCTTTGATTTTGATCTTCCTGTTCATGAGATGTTGCCCTTCCATTGTGTGTCCTTAGGACTGTTGATCAGAGGAAGTCCCGGAGCTGTTCTTGTTTTTCATTAGGATATGAAGTCGCCCTGAGTTCGTCTAGTGTTTCTCGGATCTTATCATAGGGTGTATTCACTACTCATCCTTCTTCAACCTCTTGCTCTGATTTTCTTCTATTGTACTTGGCTAGGTCTAACTCATATTTGATCTAAGTGTCCTTTCGCTGCTTAGCACGGCGTTGACGTCCTTGTTTTAATTTATTCTTTCTCTCTTTGGCTTGCCTCTGACTCTCAGTCTCACCATCGTGCTCCACGATAAATGGTGATATGTTGGATTTAGATTCATCTGAAGACCTAACGTCGGGTGCTTCTGAGGGAACCAATGGTGATCGAGGATGGTGAATCATGAATACTTCTCTAGCGTGAGTTGTTTTGTCATCGTCTATGGTTTCCGTTCTACCAGAGTTGTTGATAACTTCAATAGCAGCTTCAAGGTCACAGATCGAGTCTCCTTCTTAGTAGGGCAGAGCTATTGTTGTCACGTTGTCGACTAGTTAGGTGCCGCTACCCTCAGGAATGGAACCCAGCCAGTGGATGATGCAGTCCTGAGATGTTATAGTTAAAACAAGACCTTCCTAGGCTCCTTTCAGTGGCATTCTAAGCACCGGATTGGTGGATCCTTTAGTCCATATCTGATAAGATGTTGTCATGTTGTGGAGTCTAAACAGAAGAGGACCCGACTTCTTTAAAGTACTCTGAGTGTACACCGTCTCGGAAGTGGAACCTGAGTTTGAATCGGATGCATGAAGTCGTGGAATCTGAGTCGGATTAGACATCACGAGCTACGCGAATCTTTTGGTAAGCTGATCTATCGTTGTCGCTGAAATGAAAAAGTCCTGATGATGATCTGAATCTTCAAGGAGACAATTTTGGAGCTTGCCATCATCACTTGCCTTGCAGATCCACGAACCAAAGATGAATGTTGATCCCTTTGAGAAGATCATGTTATCAAGGTCCATCGAGCTCTCGGATGCAAATTCACCGAAAGCCCCTACCTGGTGCGCCAGCTATCGATGTTTGACCATCGATAGCCAGCCACGGAGGTCCCCGAGGTAGTATGTTTGGGCTTTAGCGTATGTGGAACTCGATGGTTAACGCAAGAGACAGTCAATTTATCCTGGTTCAGGCCCTCGACCGTGATCGAGTAACAGCCCTATGTCTAGTCGGCATTAGCCTTTGCGTTGGATTGATTGTCCAGTGTTGTGTTGTACAATTGTTCTCTGAACCCTCTGATCCAAGGAGCCCTACCCTCCTTTATATAGTCAGGAGGCCAGAGTCCTAGTCAGTTTACAATGAGAGTTCCTAGTAGGATTATAGAGTAATACTACTACTAAGATTACAGGGGAAGAATCCTACTTAGACTAGTTCTCCCTTCTGTGCGGGGTATCCCGTGGGTTCCACATCGACAGCGTGGTAGGTGGTGTCGAAGTCGGCGACATAGAAGTTGATATGCTCGACGCGGTAGTTGCTTGCCGTGTCAAACTGTACTGGTAGGGTGATCTCTCCAAGTGGTCTAGATGCCCTTCTAGGCACCACACCCTAGAAGGAGGAGTCCAAGGGTGTGAGATCTGATATCGTGAGGCCCAACTCCCTTAGGGCCCCGACGAAGAGTAGGTTCAAAGCACTACCACTATCAACAAGGACTTTTCTGAAGAGCACCTTCTAGACGGTTGCATCGAGGATGAGGGGGAAACGCCCTATGTAGGGTATGTCTACCCACTGGTCAGCCCTACTGAAGGTGATGGGGACCTCAGACCATGGGCGATAGCTGAGGTCGACGGTGGTTTCCTCTGAAGTGATGGCGAGCACTCGTCGGGCGGTGAGCTTCTGTTCCCTTCTACTCTCAGTGGAGGTGAGGCCCCCGAAGATGGTGGCAACAACCTTATCATGGTCCTGAAAGGCATTGTTGTTGCCCCTAGGTCGTCGGCGGCCTTCGGCTCCATCGTTGGCGTCGTCATCGAGCCTCTTGTCCTGGAACTCCCTAGCTAGACCAATGTAGTCCTTAATCTTGTGTTTGGCGTTCTTGTGAAGAGGGCACGGGCTATCGAGGATCTTTTGGTACTGTTCATCGTAGTTACGCTTGGCGCAAGGTTGACTAATGATGGCAGCGATGTGTTCTGGCTGGCGGCGTTGATTTTGGCCAGGCCTGTGTCCTCCTGTTCGATCATGGCCGCTATCGCGATGGTAGCTGCGGTCGTTGGGGCGGCGGTCGCTGTGACGTCGGTCATCGGGGTGATCATCATAGCGGTGAGGCGAGCGCTGAGTGCCTGCATCCTTGTTGAAGTGCACCTCGGCTTCCTTGGCATTGGCATACTGGTTGGCGGTAGTTATCATTTCACCGATACCGATGGGCGGCTTACGGTTGAATTTGGAGCGAAGCTCGCGATGGTAGAGTCCTCAGATAAAGGCGGTGATGACTTCAGCTTCCGTGATGTTGGGGATAGAGTTCCTCATCTAGGAGAAACGCTAGATGTAGCTGTGGAGGAGCTCAGATGGCTTCTGATTGATGCAGCTGAGATCATGCTTCGTGCCGGATCAAGTATGCGTGGCCATATAGTTGCCGGTGAAGACTTTCTTCAACTCTTCCCATGACCCGATGGAGTCCGACGCAAGGCTGGTAAACCAGCTCATGGTGGGTGGCATGAGCATGACGGGGAGATAATTTCCCATGACGTTGGTGTCTCCTCCCGCAGCGCGGACGACAGTGGTGTAAGCCTATAGCCACTGAGTTGGGTTCATTCTTCCTTCATAGGGCTCGACCCTGGTGATCTTAAAACCATGAGGCCATCGAAGTGTTTAGAGTGCCCTTGTGAAAGATGGAGGCCCCTTAGGGTTGTCGACACCATCATCTATGGTGTTGTGGTCGGGGATAGGCTCGAGATCTGAGTTTGGGTTGCCATACTCCTTTTTGTAATCCTGGCGGCGACGCACTTTGTCTTCATGGCAACCAAAGCGACATTGCTCGATACACCATCGTGCATCCCAGAGGTTGCTAAGATGTACTCTAGCATCTTGTTCGACCTCCTGGTCGTGCTGGTGATGGTGTTCGGCGTGATGCCCCCTGGATCCCCCCTGGAGAGGTAGCGACTGGTCGGCAAAATGACTTTGACTGGGGCGGTGATTGGATCTCGGTGCAGCTGATCAGTTAATCGTGCTCGTAGAGCATGAAGGCCTCTGATCCTTGCGAATCTCATTGACCTAACAGTGAGCCACTTTAAGCATGGCGGCGATCTTAGTGAGCTCAGGCATTTAAGGGAAATGAGCGAGCTTGTTGGCGGCTACTGCCAAATTGGCGCTTGGAGTCTTGAAGACATCATGGCCGTTGATGTGGAGAAATTCTTCGTCGAGGTTGCGGTGGAGCGGGAGCGATCTTCCTTGAGAATCGAGCCGATTATTCCGAGCAGCCTCGGCCCTCGCGATGGCTGCCTCATTTTCTTATCGCTGCGTGCGGTTGACATTTTGGTTCTCCTAAGCAATGCGCTCCTCCTCGGTTTCACCATTCCGAGGAGGGCTATCGATGCTGACATTGAAGATCGCACCACCCCGGAAGGTTGGAAGGAGAAATTGATCGGAGAAGGTTTTGGCGAGGGTCTCCATAGAGCCCTAAGACTCGGAGTCTGGAGTTTCTTCCGGGATGGTCTAGAGGTGCGCCCCAGGGCTTTGGCCTAAGTGTAGCGTGTTGATGGCTAGCGGAAGCTGGATGGCGACCTGGTCGACGAGTTCGCCCCTTAGGGCATGTTGGTAAGCAGCGGCGGTGTTGGTGAATTCAAAGGGTAGGGCCGTAACCCCTGTAGTTTCCTGAGCAGCCTCCGATAGATCTAGATCGGGGGGTGGTCGGCGCTGAACTAGAGTGTCTAGTGCTAATTTAGCGATGGAGAGACAATCGGCGAGCTTTAGTCTGATCCAATCGATGGATTTGATCAGATTGTCGTTGTTGATTGGCCTCTTCTGGTAGCGAGGAAGTGGACGTCGAGTCATTGCCAAAGGAGACCTCGAAATTGGCTTCGAGATTGGATCTACAGTTGTAGGTGCGGGGGTGGCCAACGCAGAACCAATCTGCCTTGGCTCGAGGAGCTCTCCGACTCTGTTAGCATTGTTGACCCACGAGACGGATCTGATCGTGAAGATCTAGCCGAGCTATGGAAGGGACGAAGAGCCTGCAGAAAAAGCCATCTTGTTCGACAAGGAAACAGCACGCACACCCCTACCTAGCGCACCAACTGTCGACAGAATATCATCGGTAGTCCTCCGAGGGGTATCCCACGAAGGTAGATTGATCGACAGAGGAGCGCAGGATCAAGAACAAGAAGGCAATAGAGACACACAAGTTAGACAGGTTCAGGCCGTCCAGTATGACGTAACTCCCTACTCTTGTGGTCTATTGGTTTGTATTAGCTATCATACGATATGCCATGATTTTAGAGGGGGTCCCTGCTCGCCTTATATAGTTCGGGAGGCAGGGTTACAAGTCAGTTAGATCTAAGAGATAACTAGAAAGTAATAACTGATTATAGAAATCTTGGGATCATACATATCCTAACAGATCTCATAGTATCTTTAGGATATCTTCCTGATGTCTTGCGGAAGGCGCCGAGTAGAGTCATGCCTCACAAGACTTCTTCTTGTGGGCTGGGCCACCCCTAGGGGCGCAGCCCATGTGGTCTGCCATGGGTATCTGGGGTCATACGACCCACAGTAGTCTTGGCTAGACCGATAGTTTTAATTTCGCACTTGTTTCAGTTAGCTGACGCGATTAATTTTAGAAAGGACTATTCACCCCCCTCTAGTCTGCCATCTCGACTCTACACCCAACCGACTCCTACTCAGCCCGTGAATCACCATGACCTTCAGCTCGGGGGACACCGACTGGAGTAGCTAGTGGGGCATCCTCCTGCTGTGAGATGCGCGCTAGCACCGGCCCCAACAATGCATGGGTGTGAGCCCACTCCTCTAACCGCCTGGCTTGCTACGCCATGCCCACGGCAGGCGGCGACAAGGCCAGCGACGCCTCAGAAGGTCATGGTGACCGCATCCGCTTTGCCTCCCATTCGTCGATAGCGTTCACGCTCACAGCATGCTTCCTCAGCGTGGGAACATTGCCATGGCTCTCTGCCTCCTGCTCGCCTCCAGTGGATGCGGCCGTAGGATCGCAATGCTCCGCTAAGGTCATAATGACCTCCCGGCTTTCCTCCTCCTCGGAGAAGATCGTGTCATCCCCCACCTCTGTGGGGTCCTTCGACTTGAGCTCTAACTCGACGTCACTCCTATTTCCCTAGCCCGCACGTGTTGGGCGATCTCCTTCTCCTTCTCATGCACCCTAGTCAGATTAAGGTGCTATAGCACCAGACCCCACTCATTGAGGAGCCCGCGTAGGAACTAGTGCGTGGGATATCCTAACCCACACTCATGGAAGGTGAGGAAGGAAACAACCTCGCAGGCCCAAGGTTGCAAGAAATCCTCCCTCCCAGGAGCCCTCCAGTGCGCCACCTCCTTCAGCGATAGAAACCCCTTCTCGGCGAAGGCATCCAGCATTGGCTCCCTCACGACGGATGACCTCTAGCTCGATGTTTCGCTCTGGGTTCATGAATGGATCTATGAGTTTTCTCCTCTCCCTCGCTCTCCCCTTTTCTCTCCTAGCAACCGCTGCGCCACTCAGACACTCTTAGCGAGAAGGAAGAAAGAGAAAAGACGGCAGATGAGGAATGGGTGAAAGACCCTACTTAAAGAAAGAGGCATAATAGTTAGGAAAGATGTGGCGATCGGGGAAAGGTGAAATGATATGGGAGAAAAACCCTCTCCCTTCCCCCCATTCAATGCGGATGGGATACGATGGGATGCGTCCTGACCGATGGGATGCACCCTGCCTGACGAAACGATGCCTGGTCAGATGGATGTGGCCTGAGTATGGCCCACCACTACCGCACGTCGGGCATGAGAAACAAGGCACCATTACAAGCAGGTGGGCCTCCGCCTTCCCAACCGGGACTTAGAAAGACCCAAGCGGCGGTATCTCCATCAGGAGAGACCAACGGGCTTCCTGAGTTGATCGGACGACTCAAGTGAATGCCGAGAGACAGGTAAGGAGTAGAGGGATGCCCCATACGGGCCATGCCGACTCCATCACAAATGACGAGCGTGGATCCCAGTCGGACATATCCGATAGGAGCTCCTCAAACCTCATCACTTGAGTCATCAAGGTAATGTTACCAACCCCCACTATTTCTTTATATAAACATTCATTCATCCATGCACACATTCATTCATTCCATACATCCAAAGCATTGCATATGAAGTCAGGTGCATCACAATGCTCTATGTGCATCACGAAGCGGTAGTTGCCTCATTTAACATGAGCAACAACCGATCGAGGTTCGAAAGCCAGCCCACAAAGGGCTCAAGGCCATCTCACGTCAAACAGAGCCAGAGGAGAAAACACAGATGAGCCCCAAGCGGCCCTCGCCTAGTCTGCCCCGAAGTAGACAGGGTCATCTTAACCTTCTCGTTCAATCCTGACCTCACCAAACCCACAGAATCTCCATCGAGGAGAGGCCAGTGGGCCAACCGAGTCAGTCTCCGAAATAACTCAGGCATCTACTGGGTTGCAGGTTAAGGAGTAGTGGAATGCCACATGAGGGCTATGCTGACCCGTCATGGACGACAGACCCAGATTTCACTCGAACATGCCCGTTAGCGAGCTCACCAAGCGCGTCACTCGAGCCTGAGCCATCGAGGCAAGCGACGTTAGCTCAGCCCCTCTGGTTGTGAGAAACCACGGATGGGGTAACGCACAAAACTCAACTGACCCCTACCAAAGCCCAATGGGGCTTAGAGGCTCAAGACACCCAAAACGCCTTGGCTGCGCCTAGGTCCGTGACTTCGACTTGCTCGATCCCACGGTGCGTCTGGCGCCTAGATCCACGACTTCGACTCGCCCGATCCCATAGTGCGCCCGACACATGCACCCGACACCTGGATCCATGACTCTGATTTGCCTGGTCCCACGGCGCGCCCGATGCCTAGATCCGTGACTCTGACTCCACTGATCCCCTAAACTACCTCGGCTGCACCTGATGCATGCAATCGACGCCAGGATCCGCGAGCTCCGTCTTGCTTGATCCCTAAAACTACCTCGGTTGCGCCTGACACGTGTGCCCAATGTCATGATCCACGAGCTCCGTCTCGCCCGATCCCTAAAACTGCCTCGGCTATGCCCGATGCGTGCGCCCGACACCAGGATCCACAAGCTCCATCTCCCCCGATCCCTAAACTGCCTCGATTGCGCCCGACACATGAGCCCGATGCCAGAATCCATGAGCTCTGTCTCGCCCGATCCTTGAAAACTACCTCGATCCCTAAACTGCCCACTAACAAAACCCCCAGACGATTCAGCTCGAATCACCTAGGGGGCTCGGGGCTACACCTGCGGGTGCGCTTGCGCGCACTCACTAACGAAACAAAACTTCCCCCACTGGCAACACGAAAACCCCCCTAGATGATTCTACCTGAATCGCCTAGAGGTTCGAGGGCTACATCCGTGGGTGCGCTCGTGCGCACCCGCCATCAAGACAGAAATCCCCTAGACGATTCTACCCGAATCGCCCAGGTGCTCGGGGGCTCCTATCGGGTTCATAAACCTGGGTTCCCTCATGGATCGGCTTCCTAACAAAGGCTCGACCCAGCAAACAATGTTGGGAACAAACACGCAACTCATGGGCCAGCCCAAACACCTGAACGATAGGCCACAAGGACAATCCAATCTCCGATCGGAAGACCTAGCCAAAGAGGAACGACGCCCACTTTCAACTCTGGCCCGCCTCTCCGACCGAAAGACCTCACGAAGGAGGAACATCGCTCGCTTTCGACATTGGCCCACCTCCGAAAGGCCTGACCAAAACACCACTTCCGACTCCGACCCACTTCTCCGACTGGGAATGCGTCGAACCCCTGCTTACAACTCTCTGACTGGCGCAAACAGAGCCGACTGAGACCAACCGACCAGGGACGCCCGCTCGGTAAGGTCCATGAAACAGACGGAGAAAGTAAGGCAGGGCACTTAAGTCAACCGCAATACCAAGGAATGTACCCTGTACACCTACAGAACAGTACCAATAGGGCATGTCAGAAGGGTACCCTACAACCTTCCCGGCATATCAAAGCCCAAGCAGTGTTGTGGGTGCTGATATTTGCCATACAGTATTGTAGGCGCCATCAACTCCCATACTAGACAAACACGGTAAGGCTCCCCCACATGCCTCTGGGCATCAACAGTGTTGTGGGCGCCGACATTTACCTTACCAGACAAACACGGTAAAATCCCTCACATGCCTCTAGGTATCAATAGTATAGCAGGCACCGACATCTGCTATGCCGGAAGAAGACGACGCAACCTCCCACATGTATCTGACATTAACAGTGTTATGGGCGCCTACAATCACCTTGTACCCGACGATGTGGGCAACAAGACTTAGCATACGTACTCTCTCTCTCTTATAAGGCCATCCCCTTCATCTATAAAAGGGGATGTGCTTTCTCCTAAAAAGGGATCGATCAGTTCACTTATATTGATTCACCATCTGTAACTTTAGACACTCTAAAGTTATACACAGCACACGCTCGAACACTTAGCACATAATGGAGCTCTCGTCACTCTCGGCCCTTCAGACCAGAGTCCGACCGGACCTCTTGTACCCCCCATCTCTCCCTTCTGTTTGTAACCCCATAGCAAACTTCGAGCATCTGAACTCAGGAATAAAGTCACCGACCGACTCAAACTGGACGTATCTCGTCGCCGATGGCCGGCATCGTGACCCCGATCCTTCCGAGCTTGGTCATTGCCGCCACGAAATCACCGAAGAAGGCACCCTGGTTGGACGCGTAGTAGTCGACCGTGCTGTGCGACCTTATGTCGGAGTAGAGCACCTGATCGGAGCCTAGGAGGCCCTTGCCGACCTGCAGATTCCGGTAGAAGGCATTGTCGAAGCCCACTGGCGAGGGGTCGAGGAAGGCGAAGGCGTTGGGGTGGGAGCTGCAGGTGCCGTTTAGCTGCGAAGCGAAGCCGGGGTCCATGGTCGCGTCGCTGCCGATCCTCATCAACAGCAGCTCCCGTTCAATTGCAATTGAGGCTGGTCTTCTGTCTGTGTTCAGGTCCTGCTGCGCCGTGGGCCTTGGCGCGTCAGTGCCGCGTCGTGGTCTATGGCGTGGCAGACCCTGCCACATCACCGGTCTTCGCCACGTCATCCTCTCGCCGCGCCACCATGCATGGCGCAACACAGACGTTTCGCCGCGTCATGGCAATAGGCGCGGCCAAAAGTGTTAGTTAAAAAAAACAGTGTTAGATTTAAAATTAGTTTAAAAAATTGTTAAAAATATAAAAAAAATCCCACCTCACCCTGTTTGGTACAAATCATAATATGGCCAAATTAAATTAAAATTAAAAACCGAAGAACACATTTTTCTATAGATTTGTTCTGAACACGATTGTCCTCCCAACTCTCATTTGTTTATATTAAATCGTAAAAATAGATCAGACCGGGTTATTATTGTAAACAGCACCTTGTCACTTGTCAGTCCCCGCTCGCTTGGTTTTCAAGAGATCACCACTGGGTTGGGGTCCACCGACACCCGGCAGGTTTTCGAAGACGGGAACACGTGGTGTCGGTGCCTAAGTAGCGGGTCACCGTCGAATTAGATGCCGCGGCACTGCGACAGCCGGATCAGCTGATGCTGATCAAGCCCCTGCATCTAACATTCATTCTAACATGCTTCGGAAAATAATCAGATACTGTATCTGAAAACCGAGGTGTTCACGACCACATGATCGGAATAGTTCATATTACAGGTCACTGTGTTGCGTCATGGATTGATTTCTGGCACATATACACCTGGTAAGTTTGCTATGCGTTGTAATATAATGGGAGGAAGAGTTTGATTAGGCCACGAGTACTAATTATTAGGATGCAAAACTATGTGCTGCTTTTGTACTTGAAGAAAAGTGAGGTGCCACAAATCACCACTTCACCAGCGGACAGCGGTGTGGGCCGTTGGTATTTATCAGACAGTTCATTGCCAAGCTAGATTTGTCTTTTACGTGCCTGTTTCTTGCTTTTGCTGAAAACAGCAGAGCACAGCTATAGGTACAAATGCCACTTGCTTTTACAAAAGAGAGAACCTAACTTCCATTTGTTGGGGAGGATTATATATGCTTAAAAACAAGCTATTTTTTTTATTATCCGAGCACTAACGGGGCTATTACATAGGCCTATACCATAGCTCGGAGCATTTCTAGCTGGTATGGAATCTCGTGTTTTTCTAAGATATCATTGCATGAATGGTTACTCAAATAATAAATAGTCTTATTTTTAAGGTTGTTAAAATCATGATCTGAATCAAATCGAACTTCATTTTTTTTTCTCGAATAGAATCGAACTTTAATTGTAGAATCATAACTTTGTAGAATCAAGCCGATAAGCTAAGATCACCATGGAATCACAATTTTAACAATTATTCTTTATTTTTACCTGCAAAACAAGCAACGTTAGTTTTTTTATTTGTCAGTTCCATAGATGATAAATCATAGGATGGATTTAAGGCACATGTTAAGGCACCGAAGAAGAGCGATGTATTACGTCCTCATCAATGTGAATTGTCGGTATTTGTCATAGTAAATTAGGGCACTAATTTAGTTGTCTTTTACATGCTCTTTTCGTGATTTTGCTGCGAACATGAAAGCACAGCTACGTGCGGCTAGCTTTTTTTCACAGGAGAGAACCTAACTTCATTTTGGTTGGAAGCATGTATGGAATAACTCTTATAAAACATAAAAAAATACTTTTGTTTCCTTCCTTTCAGGCCTAACAAATTTGATACCCTGCTGCATGAGCTGTATAACAAGTGAACTACTATTGTGGCTCACGAGAATTGGCATACTGCATTGCACGGTGTGAAAAAGTGTAATCTATTCAAGACAAAAAAAAAAGCAGTTAATTTGTTATGCTCTGTTTAACTCTTCAACATTTGTTCTTGCTAGCCTGTTCGGTTGGCTGGTTCGTATCGTTGCTGGTTTGTGAAGAAGTACTGCTGGCTGGTTTGTGTGAGAGAAAAATACTGTTCCGACTAGAAATTTACAATTGTTTACAACAAGCCACAGCCAAACGAACAGACTTATCGAACACCTCATGAAATAAGTTCCACCCAATTAATTAATCAATTATAACTATGCCTATCCTGATCAACCGAGAGCTATGGTTTAAACTGACACAAGTAAAGCTGAAAACAACTCACAAATAGCATAGGCGGCGACCCCCCAGCTTCCGGATGAGGCACCGGCGGTGGCGGCCCCCCAGCTAGAGGATGTGGTAGCCTCCTGTGTGCTGCGGACACCACCTTCATGCCCCATTCAGTGGGCAATGGACTCGCCAAAGACACACACGGTCGACCTCACGATGGATGGCCCTTCCAGTTCACCATCGGGGGTTACCCACCAGGCTGTGGACAATGATGACTCCGCCAAACAACGTCTCAACAGCTTCATCAACAATGTCACGCGTAAGAGGAACTCTCCGCTGATTCGCGAGCCTCCCAATGAGCCTCCTGCTAAGCCGGTACTGTCGTGGAGAAGCAGACGGTTGGTGGCTCAGAGCCTCTCCCGAGTGTCAGCTTCCAAGCGAGGTGAGGTGCTGATCATGCAGCGTATGGGCTACATCAGGGGTCCATATGCGCCATCCACTTCAGAGTTGGAGTCCTTTGACAGGCTCTTCGACGGCAACCTGACTACATCCGAAGCCGAGGCACTGGACGAGCTCTTCCCGACCGTTGAAAAGGCATCCAGGCAGCCACGAAGACGCAAGGCCATCTTCTAGGCCACAAAGCTTCGTTGATATTGGTTGTTTCCTTTTATGTAATATCGAAACATGAGGTCTTTTGCTAGGGTGGTCCAACTTCGGCTGTGTTAGGTCGACCTCTTTCGGTGCTCGATACAAGCGTGTTGTATGTTTCTTTAAACTCTTCTCCTTAATACAATGGTACGCAAGGCTTTTACGTATTGGAGAAAAAACAAATAGCATACGTGTTCAGGAAAACAAAAGAACAATTAACATACCCAAATGAGACAAAACTGCATGTGTATAATATATATATACCCCTAGATTAGAACAAGATGAAACCCCTGTACACTGAACCACCTAGAAACGCTATACGTAGAAACCACGTCAGCCTACCTCCACGGCTGCGTTCTTCACGTCCACAGGGATCGCGATAAACACATCACCAAAGAAACCACTCAGAATTTTTGAAAAAGGTGAGGAAAAAAGCGAGGAGCCGAGCAGAACAACGGAATGATCCATCCTCTTGTGCTATCCCTGCCCTCCCCCGCTATAATATCGCCGCGCCCTCGTCGCCATCGTCACCACACCACCACTCCTCCCTCCCTGCCCTCTCACTCCCGATCCCTCCACCACCACCGCTTCCTCCGCGCCACCCCTCTCGTCGCCTCGCGCGGCGACCAGCGGCGGATCGTCCGCGGCGCAACCATGGGGCTCTTCACTGTGACGAAGAAGGCCACCACGCCCTTCGAAGGCCAGAAGCCCGGCACCTCCGGCCTCCGCAAGAAGGTTTTCCTTCCCGCCCTCGCCCTCTCTTGCCCCCGATCTCCGTCCAAGTTTCTAGGTGCCCAGTCCGGATCTCTCTCTTTCTCTGACGCGGCGGGTTCGTGCTCGATTCTGGTGCCTCGGATCCGCTGCGCGACAGCCTTTCGCTTCCCGCCACCTCGCGGATCTCGCCGCGGCGGCTTTTCGCGCAGGATCTCGGAGCTCTGTTCTATCTGTCCTTCTGCTTGGATCTGCTGGGAAACCGTTGTCGGATGGGTGTTGTTCGGAGCATGCCTGCTGGCTTGATCCGTTGGTTCCTATAGAACGCTGGACCTGTGCGGGGTTGGAATGATCTGGACTTGTGCCTGCATGGCTTTGATCCATGCGATTTGCACTCGCATTCATCAGCTTTTGCTAATTGTTACCGGATCTCGCTGATGCAGTTACTGGCTTAGAAGATAACAGTGCTCTGTTTTCCTAGCTCGTGCATAATACCGGATCACCCTGATCGCTTGTTGGTTTCAGCCAGCCCAAAACACCCAGCCAACAGTATTTTCCTCTCACAACAAACCAGCACCCGCCAGCTCAAACCAGCCCAGAAACCAACCAGCGTACAGGCCGAATGTTCACATGAAAATTGTTGTAGCATCATTTAATGCATATGGTTGGGTTGGTTCGACATTCATTAAATCCCAACTCATCATATGTTGAGATTCATGGAATTCATTTCCATCCTGGTTCAGGCTTGAGTGGATCGTGTGTTTCCAAAATGGGATGAGGGGCAGAGTATTTTGATTTTGTAGTTGATACCCTTGGCTTATAGACGTAGTTGGTGACTTCGATTCATAGAGGTGGAAATTATGCTGCAAGTTATTTAGATTTCACATCGACCTTTTGTTGATTGCATATGATGGCACCACTCTGAAAATTCTGTGGCACGCCTCAAATTGCTTGAGGTGTGATCTGAGTATTTTGTACTAGTGTGTATGGATCTCCAGAGTGGTATACAATTATACAATATCCATTCTAAATTTTATCAATTTAATGTTTTCACACAATACTGATTGTCTTTATATGGTTGTATCTTTGTTGTTACTTTTTACACATTATTAAGTAGGAAAACATTAAAATAATACATTTTATTATTACTGGTATAGATCAAGGAATTATCCTCCAGTCAAGGCAGCTATGTCCATTATATCTGTCTGTGTAGCTTGAACAGTGTAACTCCTAGTGTTTATACACATGCATTGTTTTCTTTGATGCTGGGCATAGCATTTGTTCCTAGTTAGCTAGCCTTCCCTTGATGGGAATTAATCAAGGAAAAAATGTATGAATGGTCACTGATTGCAGATGCAAGTGATTTTGTCATCAGATACTTTGTAACTTTAATACTTGGTTTCATCTGTAGCATAGTACAATTCATTATGGCTTTTTTCTTATAATTAATCTTCTGTTAATATTACCAGGTTACTGTATTCCAGCAGCCTCATTATCTGCAGAACTTTGTCCAATCAACATTCAATGCCCTTCCTGCGGACCAAGTTAAAGGTAACCTGCTTATCGGATAAATACCAGTCCTGTTTCAGACAAGGTTTTCAGGATACCGCAAGGTTTTAATAAATTATTATTGAGCAGTTTTCATGTATACATAGAAATTGTAAATGGGAAATGTAGTTGCCATCGCCAAAATTTTCATGATCTCCATTGTTCTCTCTCTGCAGTTGTTGCTCATTAGTCATGTCTTCTTTCCTTTCTTATAGGTGCAACCATTGTTGTCTCTGGTGATGGTCGCTATTTCTCAAAAGATGCTGTTCAGGTGATTTAGAATACTATCCATCTCCCTTATATATTTTCCAACCCCATTTTGCAATTTGTATACTGTTTTGATAGTAGCTACTGTAGACTTCAATTCCGATACAGATCTAGTCTTAGTATTGTCTTCTCTCTGAGGCCGAGTTTTTTTAATAGACTTGGTTTTCATCAACTAAATAGAATCCCATTGCTTTTGCTTGTTACAGATCATAACAAAAATGGCTGCTGCCAATGGAGTAAGACGTGTTTGGGTTGGACTAAACAGTCTCATGTCTACTCCTGCTGTATCTGCTGTCATCCGTGAAAGAATTGGTGCAGATGTAAGTTTGATTTCTTAATAAAGGACAATGTTTAGCAGTATGAATATTTACTTGTTACTCCTTTATACGGTCTAATGACTAATGAATAACCTGACTATTGGTTTATAAACACATGGTAAATAGGGATCAAAGGCTACTGGTGCCTTCATCTTGACAGCGAGCCATAACCCAGGTGGTCCTACAGAGGTACCAACTTCACTGCTAGTATCTCTGTTGCAACACAAGTGCCACTCGTGCTCTATGTTATTGAATACATCGCATTGAACTTTCCAGGACTTCGGTATCAAATACAATATGGGAAATGGTGGACCTGCCCCTGAATCCGTTACCGACAAGATTTTCTCTAATACAACGACAATCTCTGAATACCTCATCTCTGAAGACCTTCCAGATGTATGATTCAGTGCCAACCTGCTAAGTATTTTCTCACTGTTTCTTTTGACAGGTTAGTGGAATATTCATTTTCTCCTACTTTACTACTGCAGGTTGATATTTCTGTTGTCGGTCTCACCAGCTTCAGTGGACCCGATGGCCCCTTTGATGTGGATGTCTTTGACTCCAGTGTAGATTACATAAAGTTAATGAAGTAAGTAGCTTGTTCTTTCGTGTTTTCTTTCATTGAAGTGAGAATATCTGTGCTTTATATCATTACATGTTACCTGGATCATGTTGTGTAACAAGGGAATCTAATGATTTAATTACCGCCATCATTCCAGGACAATTTTTGACTTTGAAGCAATAAAAAAGCTGCTGACTTCCCCAAAGTTTACATTCTGGTATTCATCTCTGACTGCAACCATGTCATCATTGCCGTAATAATATTACTGTAACACATGAAATCTTGCTGTGCTCTTTTAGTTATGATGCGCTCCATGGTGTTGCTGGAGCTTATGCCAAACACATCTTTGTGGAAGAGCTTGGTGCTGATGAAAGCTCGCTGTTGAATTGTGTCCCGAAAGTAATGAGCTCTTCTATTGTCACAAATTTCTACTTAAAATGTGGCTTGGTATTAATTCATCACTTATGTTTTTGCAGGAGGACTTTGGAGGTGGTCATCCGGATCCTAACCTCACCTATGCAAAAGAGTTGGTTGAACAGATGGGTCTTGGAAAGTCATCCTCAAATGTTGAGCCCCCTGAATTTGGCGCTGCAGCTGATGGAGATGCTGATCGCAACATGATTCTGGGTAAAAGGTATGATATGTTCGAATATCTTAGTATGTAGAAAATTTGTTTTGGATTCTAGAAAAGCATAAGGAATTCATGGTACTCCTCCTTTGCCTTGTTATAGATTCTTTGTGACACCGTCGGACTCTGTTGCCATTATCGCGGCCAATGCTGTTCAATCAATTCCTTACTTTGCTTCTGGCCTGAAGGGAGTTGCCAGGTAAAAAGCTCTCCATACTGTGCTGCTAATATAACACCTAGATATATTGTTACTGTAAAGACTCTCACTGTAGGCTCCAAGCGGTAAGCTTCACTGCAGCCTGCAGTAAAAATGCATGTTTCTCTCTACATTTTGTGCTCCATCTGTTTTAAGTCTGGCAGTGTTCTGCTCAATAAATCTGCTTAACATATCAGCAACAATACCATCTGGAACACAGTTTCTGCTAATGCCAACTTTTTCATCCCCCAGCCGTCTGACCTTAGATGCATTTAAAATTTCTCTATGCACTGATACGCTACTTATGATAATCCATTGTTGTAATTGCAGGAGCATGCCAACATCTGCTGCCCTTGATGTTGTTGCAAAGAATTTGAATCTCAAGTTCTTTGAGGTAAAGTGTTAAGACCTTGGTTTGCAAGATTTTTGAATGCCAGATAAATCTAACATAAAAAACCATGTTTCAGGTGCCTACTGGGTGGAAGTTTTTTGGGAATTTGATGGATGCTGGAATGTGCTCAATCTGTGGTGAAGAAAGCTTTGGCACTGGTAATATTTGGCTTCTGGCTATCATTTATATACATGCGAATCACAGTAGTAAACATGCTAGCACCTCTTGTATCGTCATGTTAGATGGGTAAATTGTGTTAACATGTGGTACATGAATGGGGCAAATCACTTGTTGTGTTCTGATAGTGAGCTCTCTCGCCCTTTTATTGAGTTGGTCATGAATCCAACCCATAGTAAAGTCAAGGACTTGTTGGTATTTGGTATAGACATTATTGAGATGTTTATATGTACTACTTTGGCCAGGATCTGACCACATTCGTGAGAAGGATGGCATCTGGGCTGTGCTTGCATGGCTTTCTATTATTGCTTTCAAGAATAAGGACAACCTTGGAGGAGATAAGCTTGTCAGTGTTGAAGATATTGTCCGTCAGCACTGGGCCACATATGGTCGCCATTATTACACACGCTATGACTATGAGGTACTAACTTTTTTTTTGACATGCGCCTTGCATATATGTACCACCTGTTTCAGATATCATTCTAAATGCACAAGTTTGTTTGTGAAGAATGTTGACGCGGGGGCTGCTAAGGAGCTTATGGCAAACCTAGTAAGCATGCAGTCATCACTTTCTGATGTCAACAAGTAAGTGGAACTTTTTTAAATGTAAAGGAATCAGTACCTCCAAAAAATTATGCTTGTACTTCCGATTATACATATATCAACTTAAGCAATCTTGAACATTTTAGTGCCATGTCTAAATTATCTCTGTCAGGCTGATCAAGGAGATCCGGTCTGATGTTTCTGAAGTAGTTGTAGCTGACGAGTTTGAGTACAAGGATCCTGTTGATGGCTCTGTGTCCAAGCACCAGGGCATCCGATACCTCTTCGGAGATGGTTCACGACTGGTATGTAGACTTGTGTTGTTTCAGATATCCTCTATTTTATGTCTTGAACCAAAACAAAGGGAGTGGTGTGAAAACTTTGTTCCAGTCAACAATACATTTCCTTTTTTGCAATATTATCAGTCGGTACATGATAAGTCTGAGTTGGATTCATCCTTGGTCAGATGGATATATTTGAGATCTCTGACTATATCATACTGGTGAGCTAACATGGATTTTCGGCATTCTAGGTGTTCCGCCTCTCTGGAACCGGTTCTGTTGGTGCCACCATCCGTGTCTACATCGAGCAGTACGAGAAGGATTCCTCCAAGACCGGCAGGGATTCACAGGATGCCCTTGCTCCGTTGGTAAGATACTACCCTGTCCTTTCAATTCACAGAGCTGAATATACCTTGGGTTTCTGTGAAATTGCATTTACTAATTTTGTGTTTCATCTCAAGGTTGATGTTGCGCTCAAGCTCTCCAAGATGCAAGAGTACACTGGCCGCTCTGCCCCGACCGTTATCACATAAAAATTTTGAAGAGTGTCTTAGAATGAGTTGAGGGGGTTACACAAACTCTCATTCCGGCCTCTTGTTCCATAGTTTTTCTTTCATGTTGCATCTCACCGATGAATAAAATGTATGTATCAGACTGTCTCGTTTTTTTGCCCATACCCCAGAGTAAGCCGCTGGCACAGCATGCGGTAATAATCTTGTCACAGTGTTGTAATTGGGAGCGTGTTTCTTCAAATCTTGTTAGAAGTGTTTCTGGTTTGTTTGAGCATTTGCGTATCATTTTTTTCTTTCTGAAGAGAACAAAAATATTTTACTCACCTGTATAACCTGTCACTAATGTTTTGATGGCTGTTTGGTGAGGCTTGGTTATGAACCGTCCGAGAATTAACCATTCCTGTGTGATCTGGTTGTAGATCCTGTCTTCTTAAGTTCCTTGTGGCATTATGGCAGGGGATTGTGGTTGTGGGTTGGGATATATTTGCATCGGTGTTGGTCTTGTTTTATATGATCAGCACAGCTGTGTTGGTTCAGCTCCATGATTTACAGGCCGGAGTGACCGGTGGTTCTGAATTTCTGATACATGTTCTGTTCTTGTGATAGATGGCCCTCTGAGCTCCATCCGCCGAATTTTTGATGTTTTGAGATTGGAAACGAGTGATGTTTTGAAAGTGGAAATGAATCGAGTTCTTTTGAATGTTAACGAGAGCGGTGGCATAAACCAATCCACGATCTGTGCAAGTACGCCAAGATAAGCCGATTGAAGAAAAAAACCAGAAACCCAGAACCCACGCATTTAGACACGTATCAGCGATCACAAGCACACGACAACAAGCTAGGGAACCAGATGGGGCCGGACGAACTCGTTTTTCTTTTAAAATGAAAAAAAAAATGATTTTGAATGACTTCTGACTTCGTCTCGGCTCATTCAACTCGGTTTGAAGTTGATAATTCAGGAGACCATAAATAAAATTATGCTAATTTGACTTCGTCTCGGTCATTCAACTCAGTTTGAAGTTGATAATTCAGGAGACTATAAATAAAATTATGCTAATTTCGAAGAAAGCTCAAAAAAAGTGTTCTTGGCTCGTTATCCAACACTAGAACCAGCACACTGCAGCTATTATTATGGGCATCTCAAGTTTCTGACAGCGTCAGTCTCATTTGCCATCTACGCAGCCCGCCTCTCACACAGAGGTAGGTCAGTCCCCGCCGGAGAATCAAGGGGCCGCGGCGCCCTTGCCGCTGCCGTTGGAGTGGCTGGGCTCCCACAGGACGGTTGTCTCCGCGATCAGCGAGGTCACCACGTACGGGTCCATGTTGGACGCTGGCCTCCTGTCCTCGAAGTAGCCTGAGGCAAACCAAGAAACCTCACAGGTTCAGTTCAGCCGCAAGAACCAACTGAAGCAGCAGAAGGCCGCACTGGAAAGAAAGAAACCGGTTCCGCTGCCTCTCACCTTTGCCTTCCTTCTCGGTGTCGCGGCCCACCCGCACCGACGCCCCGCGGTTCGCGACGCCCTGACAAGACAGACAAATGGGATGAGCGAGCCCGTTTTGTGACGCGAAGAAGAGGTGTTACGGTCTCGCCGTGCTCACCCAGATGAAGGTGTTGATGTCGGCGGTCTCGTGGCGGCCGGTGAGGCGGCGCTCGTTGCCGTCCCCGTACGCGGCGATGTGCTCCCGGTGCCGGAGGCCCAGCTTGCTGATCGCCTTCTTGATCACCTCGTACCCGCCGTCGCTCCTCATTGACTTGGTGCTGCATGCACATTCACGAGCAGCTAAGTAGTCGTGACTAGGCGTAATTTTATTGAGAAAATTTCTCGTCTCATTGGTACCTGTAGTTGGTGTGAGCACCAGCGCCATTCCAGTCTCCCTGCAGTCACATGCACAGATCCAGACGACATGAGACCAGCAGGATAACAAAACGACAGATATATCAAAACCCAAAATATCTGGTAAAGAAATGGTCACCGGAATGGGCTTGGGGTCGAAGGAGACGACCACACCGGCGATCTCGGTGATCCTCTGCCAGTCACAGGGAAAGAAGAACACGTCTCATCAGCAAAACACACTGACAGAACACACGCCATGTCTCGACGGAAGAAGAACTGAACACAGCCGGCAGGCGGCAGCCTCTACCTCAAGAATGTAGCGAGCCACCCAGAGCTGGTCGCCGGCCGAGACGCCGACGGCAGGGCCAACCTGGAACTCCCACTGCCCTGGCATGACCTCCCCGTTGATGCCGCTGATGTCGATGCCGGCGTAGAGGCAGGCCTTGTAGTGCGCGTCCACGATGTCCCGCCCGTAGGATTTGTCCGCTCCGGCGGCACAGTAGTAAGGTCCCTGTCAGGATCATTCTTCGTTCCATAAGCTGAAACTCTGATATTGTTAACGCAATGTCGATATGGTTGGAGGCAGATTACAAGGAAGTCTCGAGCTTTTGTTTCTGTGAATTTGCACATAATTGTGCTGAAAAGTAGTCTTGCGATAAACTAATTACTGCAGAGTGCAAGAAATGCCTAGGTACCTGAGGGCCAGGGTAGCCGCCCAGCGGCCAACCAAGAGGCCAGTTGGTGTCCTTCTGAAGAAGGGTGTACTCTTGCTCAATCCCAAACCTGAATTTGGGCAGGTTAAGTATAAGAAAAAGCACTTCATTGAACCAAATATTTGTATTGTGCAGGACAAAATATAGGGAAAAGTTGGAGATACGGACCATGGTTCCTCGGCCTTGACATCAGGGTGGCTAAAGATCGTCGCCGCCCCGTGCCGCTTGTTGCTCGGAATCGGTTTTCCATTTGGCTCGTAGCAGTCGCACATAACCTACAAACAGCTCAAAAATTGGATGAATGGTCTCTCTCCATACCCATGATCAACTTTCACGCATGCAGAGAGAATCTGCGAAAGGATGGTCTCTGGTTACCAGTATGTTCTTCCCCTTCCTGAACGGGTCTCTGAAGATGGCCCGAGGGCTTGATGCCAGCAACAACAAAAAGTGAAGGTGAATTAGTGCAACGCGGCAACAGCAAGGCAGTGACCAGTGAGGCACGCATGTCAAGGTGGAAGATGGAGAGTGGACGGGAGAGCATGAATGATACGTTCATACTACGTACCAAAGGATGACTTCACTGTCGTCACCCGGAGCTTGGCCTGTGCTGGAGCCGTCGAAATTCCATTTTGGAAGCTTGCTAGGGTCATCAACAGGTCCGGACAGCGTCTGAGTAAAAAAGCAGGCACAGAGATGTCATGCACTTTGATTTTTTTTTTTGAACATGCAGGAGGGCTGGCTGCGTGTTTTCGTGTGAAGAAGGCCCATGAAAAGTTGTTAGAAGGTGCAAAGGCACACTTGCACGGCACATATTTATCTTCCACCAAAACTATAGTACCAAGATAAGAATAAGATTGAAGGTCATCAGTGGTGCCAAAAAAGTGTACTAACCCTGGCTTTGCTCCTCACATCCATCCCGGAACCGCCAACCCTGCATCAGATCAGACAAGGTGCTTGACAGTGGATTAGTATGCCCTATGGTCTTCCTAAAATGTTTAATAGAACAAATATCCGAAAAATTGTCATAGAGATTCGTGCCGGTGTGAATAGAACACTCTTTTACTTGCTTCCCCATGTGAATGAAATGAACACAAAACGGAGAAAAGAGAACCCACAAGATGAACACACACCGGCATCAGATGGAACGAGGGGAAAAAAGGGCGATCTATACGCACCATATGTACTCGGCGATGATCTTCTCGGTGCAGTCCGAGAGGTCGAGGTTGATGAGATCGGAGAGCAGAGCCATGGCAGAGAACGCACGAGCAGAGAATGGGTGATTGATCTGTGTGTGCTTGTGGCACAGCCGTAGCTGGCTGCCTGGCTGCCCCTCTATAAATAGGGGCGGGGCAGTGAAGGGAAGGGAGAGCCCGAGAGTGGTTGGTGTGGTGGTGTGGCGTGGTGTGGGCTCTAGAACTCAATTCTGGAAGGCTCCGTGGTACGGTTGTCCATCCTCGACTGCAAACGTTTCAGCTGCATGCATGCGCTGTCACTAGTGAATTTTGGAGTGCTTTGGTAAAGAAGTGGAAGTGGGTGTCTTTTGACATACATGGTACTTGGTTCTGTTTGCCGTGCTATCATTCAGGTCGCTAATGCTGTTTTACGTGTTTCATCGGCCAGAATAGCGTGGAGCGTGGAGTTATTTCTACACGGCAAATTCAGTCACAGATCGTCTGAGTAGATTTGCCTCGACGAAAGAGTTTTGCTCCGGTAGTCCTTCCAAAGACCACCAGAGCAAAACTCTTTATTTAATTGTATTGTTTATTCTAGACTGAGAGTAATAATTGGTTGATATCTCTAGCTATTTTTATTATTTGGATCTCTATCTTCTTTGCTACTTATCTATCTATCTATCTGCCTTCTAGCCATATGCATGGTTTCCTATGATTGATCGATCTGTTTGTCTATATCTTAATATCTGTATCTACCCCTTTCCTATCTATCTATATATCTCTATCTATATCTTAATATTTGTATCTGTAAGCTCTCTAATGACCAAGCCTAACGACGTTTCAAGCTTCAACTACACCTGTGCCGGTAGTGACGTTCGGTCACTACACCTGTTCCGGTAGTGACGTTCGGTCATTTGACTTTTGTTTATTCACAAACAATAATCATAGAGTACCGAGCAGCAAGACAAGACAAAGGGTACTTAAATTCGATCTCCGATCCAACCGCATCCGATCCGCATGCAGCATGATGCGTCCCCCACCCTTGGCCAAAGGCCGCCAAACTCTCGCGCCCCCGAGCATCGATCGAGGCAGCTATGGCTGGTGCCGTGTCACTGAGGAACTCGGACCACAGTCCGCAGAGGAGGAAAAGGAACCGCGGCGCAGCGCACGCCAGTTTCTCCGCGTATCTTGACTAGAGGACATGCAGCACACGCTTGCACGGAGAAAAAACGAAGATGAGATCGATGAGGTTGATGCGTCCATAGTGGCGTACTGCAAGTGAGGTGCGCCGTGATCGAGATCGTGCGTCGTCATCACGACTGGTCACGGAATAAGGCGTTGGTGACCGTACCCCGTACGTTGAGACCTGGTGGGCGTGCACGGCGAATATGGACCGGTCGAGCCGGAGATAAGGGGATGGAACCTCGAGCATCAGCTTTATCACCTGGCCGGCCTTTGTCTTTTCGCACGCACCGTTCTTTAATCTTTCCAGGTATTTTGTGGTGTGTATTTCGGGGGAAAGCACGCATGATTGCACCCTATCTGAGCAAAGAACCTAAGGCTATCCGCACCGCTGAGCGGTAAAGTGGCCGGTACGCTAGCGGTGGCGTACCGCGCGTCCGCACTGTGCGCGGCAGCGTACCGGCCGTACAGGGAAACGCCAGAGCTGGCGCGCGAGGAGGCCACGGTAAACACTGTAGCAGCACTGTAGCGAGAGAGAGAGGTAGAGTTGGTGAGAGAGAGAATGGGGGAGAGAGGGGAATAAAATATGGAATAGTGAGTATAGAGTATGGGATAGAGATAATACGGGTGCGGAAGAAATAGGTATAGAGTAGAGAATCTCGATGACTAGGATAGAATATTCCTTTTTAGAGATGGAAATAGAGGTGGACGAGTGCGGATAGCCTAAGCCCTTGTTTAGTTCCACCCCAAATTCCCAAAAAGTGCTACAATACCTATCACATCGAATGTTTGTGGCCCGTGCATGGAGCATTAAATGTAGACAAAAAAAAACTAATTACACAGTTTGGTGAAAAATTGCAAGACGAACGTTTTGAACCTAATTAGTCCATGATTGAACACTAATTGCTAAATAAAAATAAAAGTGCTACCATAGCCCCAAATTCCAACTTTCTAAAACTAAACACGCTCTAACTCCTTCTAGGACCGATCGACCTAACTTTGGAGAAGTGCATGTCTGCAATGTTTTTTGTGCAATGTTACCACATGCCACTTGCAGCCGTGATTGTGCACATTTCACCACCGTCCGTCCACCGGTGCCGCTTCAGGTACAGGTGTAGCTCATGCATTGCACGCAGACAAACAAACAAAACGTCTGTGCTGGCAGGCTATCCGCTGACCCATTCACCGTCCTGCAGCTATCTTCAGAGTAGGTCCACAGGTTACGAGTACTGCAGCTATCGACGATGACTGTGTGAGTGCTGGTTTAGTTTCTAAAAACTTTTCTAAAAAGTGCTACAGTAATCATCACATTAAATCTTACTTCTCTGAGTTCGCCTACACGCATACTGTAACACACACTTGCAGTCGCAGTGCAGGCAGCATTGATCTCGTGCACATGCAGGATTTGCCGGCCGGCGGTTCTGCTATGCTACCGTATCACAAATATCTTCAGATTGGAGTGTAGAGGCCGGAACTTCGTTCTATTATTAAAAAGAATCATATCACTAGTATCAGGCAGGCATCACCACATCAGCACGCTGCCGAAAGAGGCCGGGATCGGGCAGCGTCCATCCAGGTCCAGCGCGACACAGCATGAGTGACACACGGCGGCGGCGCGGCGCCGAGACGAGCCGAGAAGTGAAATCGAAACGTGATACCACCAACATGAACACGCGGCACGTGGTGTCACTGAATCCCTATTCCCTACCAGAGACCGTCCTTCCCTGACGGAGGCCGTACGCCGCACATGCACGCTGGGCAAGGCGGCGGCCCGCGAGCCGCCGGCCGGCGCGGGCCCTTGAGCTGCTTTGGGCAATCGCCGCTCGACCACACCACTAGCCAGTACCAACCGCCGACCGCGCACGGGCACGGCATGCCGCACGTGCTCGGTATTGTAGTTCTGTAGGAGTAGCACAGCACGTAGCAGCACTCGTTCTCCTGTGCCCATGCATGAACGTACGGAGGAGAGAAGTGAACACTGCAAGGCCGGCCACTTCCGATCCGCCCCGTCGCTGGAAATTTTTAAAAAAGCGACACTAGCTAGTTGATGCGAGCAAGCAGGTATACGTGTTCCTCGGTCAGACCCAGACCTACCGACTGCAGCGGGGTGCAGTTCAGGCGGACCGTGATGGATAGAGATTACGATCACAGAATAACTAAATCCTATCTCACGGATGGGCATGCACGGCGAAAGATGAACCGGCCGATCCATCGAGGATAAGGAGAATCATCATCTCATCTTTCACATGCACAAAGCACAACTGCACATTTCCAGGTATTCGGTTGTGTGTTCTTCGCCCCCTCCACTTTTGCGGGCTGGTGTTCTTTGGTTGATATAACAAAAAAGCCGTGTATAATAATATATAATTCCACGTTCGCAGCCTTGCTCGTCAGATTTCGAACAAACCTACCTTTTCTTGGGGCCATTTCCCATGTGGAAGAAGAAAGTACGCAGCGTCAGCCTCCTATCAACGTAATTGGCCGGTCCGAACTAAATTGCTGCTCTGAAAAGAGACAATAAGGGCATCCCTGACGGTTTCTAAGGGCGTGCCCAACGCGACAGGTTGGCGTGCTGCCCCAGAGGCCACATAGGAGACAGTAGTCTAAATCACCACGATTATTAGCCCCACAGATGCGATATCCTCATCTGACAAAAGTTCAAGGCACTAGTTGGAGGGAGCGTTACGAGGAAGAAGCACTCTGCTATGCGCTGACACCTAAATTTGGTTTGGGATAAGGAGACGATAAGGTCGGAAACTTATCAAGGAAAAGCCTAGATATTCAACAAAATTGGCTAACTAGATTGCCATCAGAACCAACTAAGATAAGGTGGCGTCATTGTCACACAAGAATGGGCCTTATTGGCAGGGACGACAAGACATGAAGCAAGAGACACGTCGGACTTCATAGAAGAGAAAGATTGAGGTCCAAGTTATCGTAATTTAGAAAGCTTTGTTTTCTTTTCCAAGTTCGTGGTCGGTCTTGTTCGATTAGGACTCATAGTCAAGCCTCGGGTATAAATATTGAACCCCGGCTATTGTAACAAACATCTCAGCGATCAATAAAAAACCAGTACCTTTGCTTTTCGACTTAGGAGTAGGAGTAGAGTAGATCTCGGTGAGTTCTTCGGCAAACAGGGCTACCCTCGGTTAAGTCTGACTTCCGGTTTGTCTGTGAGTATCCGTCACGACTTATATTTTGTTTGTAAGGCTGCCCTCGGTTAAGTCTGATCTCTTACAAGCACGGTATAAGTTAGTTATCATCAGTTAAGTGTAAGGTTGCATCGGTCTGGCTCGTATCTCTTACAATTACTAATATAAGTTACCATTGATTCTTATCAAAATTTGTACGGTTGCATCGATCCGGCTCGTATCTCATACAAATTTTGATACGGATTAGCTATCGATTAAATCTATTAAGATCGGTAGGGTTTCCTTGATGTTTTTAATAAATTTGCTAGTTATGGATCTTGTTATAATTAGTTCCTTACTATTTGTAATAAAATCACTCATTGCCCGATTAGGATTGAAGTGGATCGACTTTATATCTCTTTATATCATCATCTTGTTGCTTTACCCCGTTTACATCATGTTTTGACGATAGTTTCAACTAGCTTAGCCGTTTTGATCCAATCTTGATCGAAGATAGCATGTGGTCAGGGCGTGTTTAACCCTAAGTAAAGCTTGCCAGTTAATGAAATCTGGTTTACAATTGTTATTATGGCTGTCATCGATCTGGTCGACCCCACTGTTAGCACTATAGATCGGGAATCGTTAAATAGTAAGCCTTGCTTATGGTCAAACATAGCCTCTGGCTGCATGTTATATCCGCATCGGCTATTTAGCCGATCGCCTGCGCTTCCACGATCGTAGTATGTTTTCACGATTCTATTAAGCGCGTATAGATTCGTATGCTTTGAAGGTTTAACTTGTTATCTTTATCATGGTTGCATCGGTCCGGCTCGTATCCCCACTGTTAAAGATGGCAGATTGGATCTAATAAGTGTATGGACTTATCCACGTTTAATAGTTGAGTGATTACATGTTACGAGTCCTCTTTCATTGGAATCGTCTGTTTTAGCCGATAACCTGTCTTTTGAGAATGTATTGGCCATTTACATGCTTTTACTTATCTTTATCTTGGTTAAAAGCTAATATGTTTCTCAATTAATATGAATGCTCTCACGCCAAACTTTTTACATCTTTAGCATGTTTTCATGATCATCGGTTAAGTTAGATCTATGCAATTGAGTAAATGATAATTGCCGATATGCTCGTTTGTGCTTATCATGCATTATGAACATGCTGGATATCGACTCTCTAGTCGGTAGCCATTTTCATCAGCTACTTAGCCGCACATTTGGAACTGTCTGGACAAACACCGGCATGTTCCACCTTAAATTACTGATCCATCTTGTCTCCTTATCAATTGTAGGGTCAAATTGACTGGCATGCTCTAGGTCACGATCATCCGATCCGGTGTCCTCTTAAGTCCGAAGAGAGCTCAGGATCTGCTCCACGTGGTTTCTCTTGGCTTGCTAGCGTGTCGACGACGCAGATCGACCCATCACTTTTTTGCCATCGACACTATAAAGTCAAGAGGATGGAAAAGTAGCATGCAGGCAGACAGAGAAACAGTGCTCGTGAGACCAGCAACTGTGGCCTGCGTTGAGAAGACAACAGCCTTAAATCAAGTCTACATGGACTACGCCCCGTTCGTTTGATCGTTTCTATGGCTTGTAAGTTAGCTGATGTTATTTTATTATAAAAAAAATACTATATTATAACTGATAAATATGACTGATACGTTCAAGCGAACATAGGACTTTTAGGTGAGGCTAAGATATTTGACTGCCTCCGATGGGCTTGCCCTTAGGAATAGAACAACTCGCTAGCAACTGCACTCGCTAGTCTCACACGGATTCCTAGAAGAGCTATCTCTCAGTCCTGCTGTCCACGCATATATGCTCCATACTTTTTTTCTATTTTCTACACTGTTTCTAACCTCCAGCCCAGATGCCGACTTAATGTTTCTGCTGTGGACGCCCTAAGCACGTCTGAACGTATACCTCTGTGTACTGCACCAAGAAGGGTGATGTTGGTGTTCCCTTGCATTACATAACAATGCACCCGCTTGTCCAAAAAAAAGAAAATACAACTACTAGTAGTACAACTATAAGATTTATGTAAATCAAATTAGCTTAACTTAACTAAATCTATAGTGTATATTATTAATATTTATGTCTTTAACTAGGTTTACTGTGAAAATATATTTTATAATCAATTTAATGATACTTATCTTGTATCATAAATTATTATTCTTATATAACTTTTGATCAAACTAGAAATTGTTTGATTCCTCATAAAGCGAGAATTACATTATTTTATGGGTAGATGGAGTATATATACATCAGGACCTTATTTGCTCCTAGTACTCTTTCGTCCTAAAATAAGTCCCTATCTTATATCTCAAGGAGTCAACCAATCTTAACTTTGACTAAGTTTTTTAAAAAAATATATATTCATATTTATATCTTCAAATGGATTTACTCGTTTGAAAAAAAATAGATTTACTATGAAAACATATGGTGTGATTAGTCTAATAACACTTATCTGATATCACAAATAATAATATTTTTTGAGATATATATTTGGTCAAATTTAAGATTTGTTTGGTATATATCTTTAAATATGTACGTAGCTCTGAGATCTTTTAGGCTGTGGGCTTCATTTCGGGACTACTATACATGTCAATCTGGGTCCAATGGATCATTCACTTTGTAAGGAGCCTGTATGTTTTTCGGCCCTTCACGATAAGCCCACGGCTATAGTACATGTCAATCTGGGTCCAATCGACGAAGCACACATCACACAGCCCACTGGCCCCAGCCTGCTATGCCAGAACGAAGACGCAGCGCACATATAACGGAAAAAAATTGGGCCCTACACCATCGCCTCTGCGACCCTCGGACCCTCCCTCCCTCTTTCCGCTACGCGCCCAGACTTGTTGGCTCTCGCCGGTATGCGCCGCCGCGGCCCGCCGGGCGCGCGGCCGGAAAAAGTGGCCAAATGGGGAACCCCACCTAAACACGTCCCTGCGCACGGACAAAACCACGCCAAATCGCGGTCGTGCACGGAGAGAACCCCCTGAAAAAGCGCGACCGTCGCAGCTCACAGGAGGCCCGCATGCCGCCCGGGCTGGTCGCTGCCGCTCCCATCGGCCGCCGGCTCTCGACCGCGGCCGCCACGCCGCTGTCCAGCCTCACCGACGCGCTCCTCGCCACCCGCCTCGCTAGCCACCTCCTCACCACACCGCACCTACCTGCCGCGCTGCTGCCCGCGGCGCCGCTGCCGCTCCCCGTCCACCTCCACATCCTCCGCCACCCGGCGCTCCCACCGGCCTCCAAGCTCTCCTTCTTCCTCGCCGCCACGCCGCCCGCCTCCCCGCTACTCGCGTCCACCTTCCCCGTCCTCCTCCGCGCGCTCGCCGCCGGCTCCCCACCACTCCTCGACGAGCTCCTCCCGTTCGCGCTCTCCTCCGCGTCCCCGTCCACCCTCCTCCCCGCCCTCCTCTCATGTCTCCTCTCCGCTTCGCGCCTCGACGCCGCGCTCTCCCTCTTGGACGCCTCGCCGCCAGACCTCCTCCCCCGCCTCGCCGCAGCTGCTCTCCCTTCCCTCATAGCCTCCCCGAACCTCATCGCCGCCGTCCCCGCCATCCGCAAGCTGCTTCCCATCGCCTCCCACCCACCACCCGTCCGGGCAACGAACCGCCTCCTCCTGGCCTTATCGAAGGAGAACCTCTGCGACGACTTCCGCTATGTGTTCGAAGAAATGTCGAGGAGGGGCCTCCCTTCGAATGTAAGGTTATACAACATTTGCATCCACGCGTTTGGCAAGTGGAGGCAGCTGGGTATGTCGCTGAGGCTTTTCGCAGCAATGAAGGCCGCCACTCCTCCTGTTGCGCCAGACATATGCACGTATAATTCAGTCATCCGGGCGCTTGTGGTTGGTGGACGGGTACCGGATGCTTTGGTGATTTTTTATGAAATGAAATCTTCTGGAATTGAGCCAGATGTCTTTACTTATCGAGCAGTCATGAATGGGTGCTGCAAGAGTTTTCGGATGGATGATGCACTGCGTGTGTTTCAGGAGATGTGGGGCAGCAGTGGGGTGAAGAGTGATGTGGTGGTGTACAATTCACTTCTCGATGGGATGTTTAAAGCAAAGAAGCTTGACGAGGCATGCGGTTTTTTTGAGACAATGGTGGCTGATGGAATCCAATGCTCAGCAAGCACACACAACATTGTGATAGATGGGCTGTTTAAGAATGGGAGGGCAGAAGCAGCATGTCGGCTTTTTTATGAGCTAAGAAGGAAAGGGCAACTGTTGGATGGAATTGCTTATAGTATCATGGTGAGGGAGTTCTGCAAGGAGGGGATGGGGGACCAAGTTGCAGAGGCCGTAGAGTTGGTGAAGGAGATGGAGCAGCAAGGCTTCAGTGTTGATTTGGTTACAATAACATCATTGCTAATAGGTTTTAACAAGAGTAAACGTTGGGACTTGGAAGAGCAAATAGTAAAGTTTATAAGGGACGGCACTGTATTGCCGGATGCCATTCGGTGGAAATCAAACATGATGGTTGCCTTGAGAGGACCTCACGGCAGAGAGAAAGATGGGACACCACTGTTTTCCTTTGATGGTAATATGGATGATGTGATGAGTTTGGTTAACCATGTGGGACATACTGGTACTGATGAAGAAACCCCAAATAGTGATCCCAAGGATGATTGGTCACTGTCACCACACTTGGACCATCTTGCTAAACATGCTGACAGTTTGAACAGCTCTGCTGTATTTACAATGCACAGAGGGCAGAGGGTGCAAGGTATGGGTGCCAAGACTTTTGATGCTGACATGGTCAATACATACTTGTCAATTTTTTTAGCCAAAGGGAAGTTGAGTGTTGCTTGCAAGTTATTTGAGATCTTTACGAATCTAGGAAACAAAGGGACAAGTTATACATACAATTCACTGATGACCTCCTTTGTCAAGAAGGGCTATTTGAAACAGGTATGGGCAATTCTTCATGAAAGGGATGGACAGCTCTGCCCTAATGATGTAGCAACATATAATCTAATCATTCAAGGTCTTGGCCAGATGGGGAAAGCAGAGGTTGCTAGCACAATTATTGATCGGTTGTCAAAGAAAGGTCTTTACATGGACATTGTCATGTATAACACTTTGATCAATCAGTTGGGAAAGGTCGGAAAGGTTGAAGAAGCAGGCTGCTTGTTTGAGCAGATCATCAGAAGTGGCATGAAGCCAGATGTTGTTACTTTTAATACATTGATCAATATTAATGTAAAAGCTGGTAGACTAAAGGAAGCTGACAAATATTTGAGGAGGATGATCACAGAAGGCATTGCGCCAAACTATGCCACAGAAACAATATTGATTTTCCTTGATAAGGAGATTGAAAAGAGAAGGCAGCAGCACAAATGAACAACAACAGCAGCAGCAGCAGCATAGCCTTTCAGTCCCAAGCAAGTTGGGGTAGGCTAGAGTTGAAACCCATCAAGAGCCCCAAGTCACGGTTCAGGCACTTCAATAGCTGCTTTCGAAGTACTCCTATTCAAACATAGCAGCACAAATGAACTGGCAAAAAAATACGAACGAAAACAGTGTGATATCTGTTATTTGTATTAACCATTACAAGGTATGTTCTTGTTATATCCAAACTGGAAAACTGCTGTACAAATCATGATTATTGTAGTGCTGAATATTCGGAGTTAATGCAGTTCAGAAGGCTTGGCTGAACCAAACTATTGGAGTGATGATCACTTTCGATATGCTCACTGATATTCCGGTATGCTCACTGATATTCCTGCTTTAACCATAAAGCCAAAAAGTCTTAATCTCTAATGTCTTGGCGGTTTAGAGACGTTACTGTGGGCTTCCAGTAAACACCCTAAGACGATTAGGCAGCCTGTTGGCCAAAGGACACATTTAATTCCGCAAACTGCATCAATTGCATTGAATGAGATCTTCCTGTATCACATCACACATTCATAGTCAATCTAAAGTTCTAAACTTCCATGAGGTAAATTTGGCAGCATTTAATTAAATTTGCCATATTTCTCTTTCCCTAGTTTATTTTTTTTGGTTTGTTATCTTTTGGAGTTTGTATCCAGTAAATGTCAGACAAATGAAACTGCAGTGATCACTAAGGCTAGCTATAATTACTTGATCACAATTGTCTACTGGAAAGCTCTTTTAAAATGCCTTCTTAGATTATTGGATAACAGAAGATTAAAAGTACTGAGTATGTACCTACAGATATTTCTGTTTCTTTTCTGGAGGGGGGCTCGGGAGGACCTTTCTTTTCCCCTCGAACTCCATTGCAAAGATGTTAATTCAGAAATTCTATACAAAGTACTGAGTATGGAGCCATCGTTCTTTCACTATCACAAAATAGGACCCCCACGGGATCCTTCGATCCTACCAGATTAGGTGCGGACCCTACTACCAGTGCCTTCTCGAGTTCTTGTCCGATGATGGTCAAGTCTATGGATACTTCTCTTCGGTTAATTAGTTAGAGAAGAGCTGTCTTTGGTGTTAATTGCTTGCTTTGCCAGGGAATGTATCGATCAAGTTTGGTTTAAGGCCATTATCCCTGGGGTATGATTGCGGATAGGTTCCTATGGCTCTTCCTAAGCTGGCAATCGACAAAGCTAGGTATGACTCTGTTGCCTCATCAGGTTCATAGATCTATGGGCTTCAATTGTCAAGAAAACCAGTTGTAAGGCAATAAATAGGGGATCTATGGCCAGAAATCGATCTCTGTTGTGACTCAGTCATGCTCTCATTTGTTGCAGTTCACATTATGCTGACTATTAGTATCGATTTTTTAAGATCATTATTTCCATTAAGTGCTTGAACTCTTTCTCCCTTTTTTTTACATGAATATGCTATCAGTAATTCAGTATGCATGTGTTACAACCAAATTAAACAGGACGTGCAGTCGAGCACTTTGTTTTGTCCTTTGTCGTCCGTTGTCATCCTCTTCATTCTCCCTTCATCTCTCTCTATCATCTACACCTCTTCCTGGATGACGATGACATCGGCTCCCCTTCCGCTTCCTCCACTACGACTTTTTGGTTGGTTGGTTGTGGCTGGTTGAATTGGGATAGGAAGTTCATGGTGATACTTTTAGCATTACTTTTCAGTAAGGTGTACTTGTTCTCTCGGATCAGCGGCATTGTTGCTCATAACTACTCTGTTTCACTATATGAGCATTTGATATCGATCACGTGATTATGTTGCTATGCCTAGAATACTGAAATGCTATATCAGTATGAAGTTTATCATTACTGAGATAAGGGGCATGGCAAACAAAATTTGTTTAGAATATTTTGGTTCATGTGTGACACCAATTGGTTGTTCACGATAAGCAGACAGATACTATTTACTGGAAAGCTTAGTTTATGGACATTGTGTATTTCATGTGAAGCTTAGTTTTGGTCCATATGAAGATGTTAGGATTGAACAGTCTGTACTTTTGCAGTGATCCAGATTAGGAGGATCTCTATCATCAAATTTGTGGCAGATTTCAGTTGGAGAATTGATTGAGATTAGGGATGGACCCAGCAGCAAACTTTTGGGTGGGGTGGGGGGATCTGTCACTGAGATGTATTCTGATAATGCCATTGCTCACATGTAAAACACTTGTATCAGGGTAATACATTGGGCTGATATTTTTGTCATCATACTATATCATGCATCATTGTCTAAGGGAATCATGTAACTACCCCTGATCATCGATTTTTAAGAAGATTCTTCAATTAACAATTTGTATTAAGATATATGTTCAGATTTGGACTGCAGCAAAATACGCCTAATACAACCAGGTAGTTTGTACAAAATCATGAAGTGTTTGGACCTCTGAGCACTCCAAGAGGTTAAACAGTTTTTTTAATACAATTAAGAGGTTAAACAGTTGGAATACACCCGTCATTTGTGCTTGTGATTTTGTGCACCTTTTCAGGGTAGAGTATACAGTATAGAAATACCTCGTGGCAGCCGTGCTTGCATGTTTTAGTGATTGTTACCTGTAGATAGGATAGAGTTGGTATATGACCGCACTGTATCTTGCTTAGTTTATCACTGTGCAAACAAAACACCTCCCTGTTTCATAACAGTTTTGGATCATAATCAAATGTCGTAAAAGGCACGTGCTTTGAGCCGAGTTTGTTGCATCCAGATTGAATTATAAGACCTGGAGCCGCAATGTGGTCCTCCTCTGCTGTGCTGCGTGGGATGTGTGTCTTGTTTTCACGGGGACCCGTTTTCACGTGCACGCCTCGGGCGTTGGCCGTTGCACGGGGATCCGATTACGAAATCAGGAATCCGAAATTGGGTCAGAAAGGTTCTTGCTTTCTGCTCCTCCAACTCGGCGTGAACTGCACCAGAATCAGGAAGAGAGCGCTTTTGAGGCCTAGTACTCGTCTCCTGGTTTGTCAGTTTTTTTTTTTTTGAAAATTATGTTTGTCAGATTGGATGTGCTCTTCAATCTTTTCGTGCAAAAATGAGGCTAACCTGTCTCCGTATCTCTCGCAACTTGCCTTACATTGTGTCGTGCAATTTGGATGCTTCGTTTAAACTTTAAAGAGGTCCGAGAAGGTCTATGGATGAGATGAGAAGCTCCAACAGGGTTTCTCATTAAGGCTCGTTCGTTTAGGCGTCAGGATTCATTCCGGGTAATGAAATCTTATATAAATAAACTAACCATTCCAGCGTGGAATTGTTCCGGAGGGTGATTCAGGGCTAAACAAATGGGGCCTAAACATGATACGAAGATTACATGAGTTCAAATCTGCACTTGCATCACAGTTAGTATCCTCTGTTTCAAATTATAATTCGTTTGACTTTTTTTTTTTACCCCAAGTTTGACCGCTTGTCTTATTCAAAAATTTATGCAAACATAGTCAAATTTTAGTCATTCTTAAAGAATTTTTGTTAATAAAGCAAGCCACAACAAAAGAAGTGATATTTAGCACAAATTTTTTAATAAGACAAGTGGTCAAACTTTGGGTCAAAAAGTCAAATAAACTATAATTTGGAACGGATTTAGTATATTCATATGCGATTTACATACTAGTACCTGCTTGCGACTCCGCATGGACAACAGGCAATATATTTTTCAGAAATTGGCACGGATGCTTGCCGTCCGCATTATACTGATTGCCTCATATTCACTCTTTTTTTATTTTTTGCGAAGTCATATTCACGCCTTGTTTAGTTCACCCCCAAATTCCAAAAAGTTGCTACAGTACCTGTCACATCGAACGTTTGTGGCCCGTGCATGGAGCATTAAATGTAGACGAAAAGAAAAACTAATTGCACAGTTTGGTGGGAAATTGCGAGACGAACGTTTTAAGCCTAATTAGTCAATGTTTGGACACTATTTGCCAAATAAAAACGAAGGTGCTACAGTAGCTCCAAATTCCAAATTTCGCGAACTAAACAAGGGCTCACTCTGTTGTCTGTTCTTCGACTTGCAAATATCATTAGCAAGGGAATCCAAGCTTCTTTTTTTTGCATTGCAAGTATTGTGATTATTGATGCTGAATTTTGATTCTTCAGCGTACAGAACAGCATCACGCTATGGGTATGGACGAAATGCATCCCTCTTTGCCTTCCCTTTATTTATTACAAACCATTTAAAACGTGCCAAAGGGCTGATCACTGTTATACTTCTCTAAAAGCGGCTATCATTGTTTTTTTTCACGTGTCTAGTGGAGTCCTGATTTCGTCAGTCTTATCATCTTGCATTCCATTTTTCTGTTGGTAGAGGCAACAGCCATCCGAATCTGAAATTTAACAATATGCCATCCACCAAAATAGCTGGTATAATAGCCAAACGTGATGGTCACATGTAACATGGTTAGCTCCATCGAACTTCTGTTAGTTTAAAAGTAATCTATTGTAATGATAGGGAATAGGAGAATAAAAGCCAATTAGTTGGGTCGACAGATGTATTTTGGTGAGTGAATTCACATGCTATGTATGCAAGATGCCAACGGGCACAAAATATCCATGTGCCCGCGGATAGAAAACCCGATGAGCATGGATATGGGTTTAAGTTTGTGCCCACGGGCACGGGCATGGGTGTGATTCTAAACCCGATGAATATTTGCTCGTGGGCATAGAAAAATGATATCCGCACCCGCAAACCCGCTAGACCCGCGCCAATGACCCTATAAGTCTATATACGGTTGTATGTCTTTATTCGTATTAATTTGTGATGACTTGAGATACACTAATGTAGACTTTTGATGACTCTTGTATGGTCAATGTGTCATACTTTATCTAATGTTGAGATATAGACGTTTATTTTTTGATATATTGTTTCTTACTTGCTATTAAGATATGGTTGGGTGCTTTGTTGCTTCATTTTTGCGGGTATACGGGTATGCCCGTGGGCATGTGATATCCGCGGATAGCGGGCACGGGCATGGTTTTCTACCCGTGACGGTTAACGGGCGCGGGCGCGGGCACGGATTTTTGCTCGCGGGTATGGATATCTAAGACTAGTATCCGCGCGGATTTTACCCGTTGCCATCTTTAGTATGCGTATGCCGCTATGCTTGAACTCGTGCCGCTGCTAACCTACGCCACAGCCATAGCCACACCCAATCATCGTCGAAAGGTAAATCAAGATATATAATCCAATTATAAACCAAACTTTGTAATTCCGAAAGTACCGTGTAATGTCTACACATTATTATGATGTTACTCCTAGTAGTAAATAAATAAAACGCTCATAAGCCAGAAACTAAGCAATGTTTTCCTCTTTCTCGTAGAAGCCCTGGGCCCAGGGGCAAGTAAAACAATGTAGTAAAATTCAATCGTGATTCAAGCCCTGCGTGGTCTCTGGTGAAAATGGCACAATGTTGAAACGGTGAAAATTCATCTAAAACATACCCTGAAGTTTTAAAGCATTAAAACATGGCACATTCATAATACATGTTATGTATTTTATCTCTCTAGACTAATCCATTGTGTTTTTTTTATGTTTATGTCATTTTCATCGAGCATATAGGTCTCTTCGTATGGACCTTGCAAAAGCTAGGTCTTGTGATAGCACACGGTAGCTGTGCAGCTTTGCGCTACCCGTTGCTAGTCCCGGCCGCAGCAAAGCTCTGTTCGTTTTAACTTATCAGCCGGTTTATCAGCTAGAATCTATAGTATTTTTCTCTCATAACAAAACAGCTTCAACCAACTTATCAGCCGACTTTAATACCAGTCGAACAGGCCTAACCTAAGCCTTCTAAAGTTCCGCGCGAGGGAGAGCACTGCACAACTGCACAGATCTTAAGTCTTGTGATAGCACACGGTAGCTGTGCAGCTTTGCGCTACCCGTTGTGCAGCTTTGCGCTACCCGTTGCTAGCCCCAGCCGCAGCAAAGCTATGTTCGCTTCAACTTATCAGTAGGTTTATCAGCTAGAATCTATAGTATTTTTCTCTCATAACAAAACAGTTTCAGCCAACTTATCAGTCGACTTTAATACCAGTCGAACAGGCCAAGAGAGCACTGCACAACAAATTCTTTTCCTTTGATTTTTGTGGGCAATGCCTCTCTCCTTCGTCTGTTGTACTGTACGTGCAGTTGGTCAGCGTAGGTCCTCAAAAATTTGCACGGAGCAAGGGGGGCCACAGCCCAGGTTAGCCGACACTGAGCTCCGCGAGTGATTGCTTGCACGTGGTTAGATGGTGTTGTAATGTTGTATAGATAAGGTATGTCAGGACACCAACCATTAGGGCATGGTTGTTTGCATTAGCAGCCTATAATTAAAGGGGGGGGGGGATTTTCGTTGTGAGCCATTAAAAAAGATCGCAATTTCCTATGAGTCACTGAAAAAGTTCAGCGATCTTCAGCGCCACTGCTCTAACTTTTTTTTTTGCCCTCCATGCCACTGCCATTAGATTGGGCTCTAACGGTGTCAAACTGCAAGTGTAAAAAGTCAAAAATACCCTTAAGTCTAAATATGTCATTGTCGACGAAATATGGTCGGCAGTCTACCTAGGGGTATGCCTAAGGTAGTAGATTGTCGGCAGACAGATGCGCAAGCCACAAACAAGACGGTGACGCAAGACAGGCATGAGGTTTTATCCAGGTTCGGCCGCCAAGAAGGCGTAATACCTACGTCCTGCGTCTGATTGTATTGCTGTATGTCAATGAGAGATGTTTTTTAGAGGGGTCCCCTGCCCGCCTTATATAGTCCGGGGGGCAGGGTTACAGATCTGGAAACTAATCCTAGCCAGTTACGATTGCTATAGGTGGCCAGATAAGGATTCCTATTCTAACCGACCAAGATCTTGCTTGATCGCCAAATCTGTCTTGACTCCTTGCGCGGGACTCCGAACAGGTTGGTCGAGCCGCGCGTTGTCTTTTGGTGGACCGAACCCTCTGATCCGGGCCGGCCCAAGCCTAGCCGTAAGGGTATAGGGGTTAATACCCCCACAGCTAATCCCCGAGCACCATGTATTATGCTACGACACGTCATTTTAACCTTCTCCGAACAGTGAGGTTTGAGTTCTTGACATCTCTGACAACCGTTGTCGTCGGAGAAGTAGGTTGTCCGAAGAATGTATGGTGCTCTTAAGAAAAAAGAAAAAGATTTCCGTCCTGGGAAGTGTGGCCACTTGTATTTCTGAAAAGAAATGTAAGTGCGTCTTGAAGCGTAGCGTCCTTGATCATCAGAGGCGTAGGGGTCGAAAAACAAACACATTCACCGCAAGGTGAAGTGTGCCCACTTAGTCCCCGAGCCTGGTAGTAGGTGACGTAGGCACGTGGTGCTAGGGTCTAAAAAGAGTTTCCAATTAAGTTGAGAATCCAATCATCGTACAGGCGATACAAAATCACCGATAGGTGCATCGTACCGATGTAGTCCCCGAGCTTGCTGGAAGGCGAGGTATGAGCCTTGTAGCAAGGTCTAAGTAAATGTCTCTCAACTATATGTGAGTACAAATCACATGTAGCCGAGGAGAGCGGTCTCCGAGCAGTGGTCGGGACAGTTCCCGAGCACGATAGTAATCCTGACAATCAATCAAAGCGTAGGGGTCGATTAAATAAACACATTCACCGCAAGGTGAAGTGTGCCCACTTAGTCCCCGAGCCTGGTAGTAGGTGACGCAGACGCATGGTGCTAGGGTCTAAAAAGAATTCCCAGTTAAGTTGAGAATCCAATCATCGTACAGGCGATACGAAATGCACCGGCAGGTGCATCGTACCGATGTAGTCCCCGAGCTTGCTGGAAGGTGAGGTATGAGCCTTGTAGCAAGGTCTAAGTAAATGTCTCTCAACTGTATGTCAGTACAAATCACACGTAGCCGAGGAGAGCGGTCTCCGATCAATGGTCGGGACAGTTCCCGAGCATGGTAGTGGTCTGGGCAGTCTCCGAGCACGGTAGTGGTCGGAGCAGTCCCCGAGCACGACAGTGGTCGAAGCAGTCCCCGAGCACGACAGTGGTCGGAGCAGTCCCCGAGCACGGTAGTGGTCTGGACCATCCCTGAGCACGAGACATGCAGCGAAGAAACGAATACCGCTTGTACTATTATTTGGTGTATTTATTTATCTTCTTACTCTGTCAAGTCCAATCTAACACGTCTGGTCAAAAAAACAGACGGGTATAGCACGTCATACTACCTTCTTGTCCTTTCAAGCAAACAGTCGCTTGGCACCTGTAAGGAGGTGCGTCAGTGCAGGCCCTCTGACACTAGCAACGAAGAGGCGCATACACTGGTAACGAAGGGGCGCATATATTGGCATAGATCTCAAGGTTGTGAAAACAACCGTCTGCGGCGCGTTGAAAGGTCGAGATGGCGACTAGAGGGGGGGTGAATAGTCTTTTCTAAAACTTAATCACGTCGGCTAACCGATACAAATGCGGAATTAAAACTATCGGTCTAGCCAAGACTATACCCCACTATATATGTTCACTAGCACCTTGCAAAGATAACAATTATGCAACAAAGGTGCCGAGCTAGTTAGAGCTCTCCTAAACAATTCTAGGAGCAAGGTTACACAAACCTATGCCACTAGTACTTTAAGCAACAAGGGAGCTCCTACACATGCTAGTAAGCAAAAGCACAAAGCTAACTAAGCTCACTAGCAATGCTCAATAACAAGGCAACCAATGCCTAATTAGAGAGCGCAAATACTTAGCTACACAAACTAAGCAATGTGACTAACAAGGTTACTAAAACCAAATTAGTCACGCAAGGGAGCTACTTCTATGCTACATAAGCAAGAAGGTAATTAGCAAGCTACACAAGCTATCTAATTACAAGAGCAACTACACAAGCTTAATGTGTATAAAAGTAATTGCAAGCTTGTGTAATGGGGATGCAAACCAACGGGAAGAACAAGGTTGACACGATGATTTTTCTCCCGAGGTTCACGTGTTTGCCAACACGCTAGTCCCCATTATGTCGACCGCTCACTTGGTGGTTCGGCGGCTAATTAGCATCACCCGCTAAGCCCGCACGTCGGGCGCCGCAAGAACCTACCCCTTGAGTGAGGGTAGCTCAATGACACGCTTTTACTAGAGTTGCTCTTCGCGGCTCCCGCGGGGCGAGCACAATGCCCCTCACAAGCACTTTTCCGGAGCGCCGCACAAGCTTCTTGCGGGCTTCGACGGAGACCACCACCAAGCCATCTAGGAGGTGGCAACCTCCAAGAGTAACAAGCACCACCGGCTTGCAACTCGATCACCTAGTGCCACTCGATGCAACCTCACGATGCAATCGCACTAGAATCACTCACTCACATAATCGGATGATCACTATCAAGTATGTGTGAGATGGATGGCTCCTAAGCACTCTCAAGCATGGACACAAAGTCCCCCAAGGTGCTCAGCACCAACCATGGCCGAAGGCCACTTCTATTTATAGCCCCAAGGGCTAAACTAGCCGTTACCCCTTCACTAGGCAAAAGTCGGGCCGACCAGACGCTCCGGTCGTGTTGACCGGACGCTGGACCTCAACGTCCGGTCGCCCACAGACAGCCACGTGTCCCGATTCCAACGGTCACTTGACCTGACTAGACGCAGCAGCTTCAACTGACCGGACACTGAACCCCCAGCGTCCGGTCATTTCCAGTAAGGTACCGACCTCGACCGGATGCGTCCGGTCACACTTGATCGGACGCAGCCAGCGTCCGGTCACACTCTAGCTTATGCGTCATCGTACGTCAGCCTGACCGGACGTAGCCTGCCAGCGTCCGGTGCATTCAGATCCAGCGTCCGGTTAGTTGACCGACGCCAGCATCTTCGCGATCAACTCGTTTTCACTTCTAACTTCTTCACCCTTGCTCCAATGTGCTAACCACAAGAATTTGCATCCGGCGCAATAGAAAATAGGCATTCCATTTTCCCGAAAGCGCCGAATCCCGCCCCAAACCCATCTCAACCCTGCAAACACCACCACCTTTGTAAATGTGCTAGCACCACTAAGTGTACACCACCATGTGTATGTGTGTTAGCTTTTCACAATCATTTCCCAAGGGATGTTAGCCACTCAACTTGCCACGCCACTCGATCCTAGCGACAATGCAAAGTTAGATCACTCGAGTGGCACTAGATGACCGATATGCAAACAAGTTTGCCCCTCTTGATAGTACGGCCATCTATCCTAAACCCAGTCATAAACTTCTCTACACACCTATGACCGGTGAAATAAAATGCCCTAGGTTATACCTTTGCCTTGTGCATTCCATTCCATCTCCTTCAATGTCGATGCAACACATGCACCAACATGATCAACAATGATATGATCCACTTCATATCATCACATGATCATATTGGTTCATCGATCTTGACTCTACTTGCTCTTCATCGTTGCCATCGTCCATCGGCGCCAAGTCTTGCTCAAGCTTCACCGCCACGCGGTCCATCACTCCAAAGCCTTCGACTTGCCCTTCACGCTTGCAACCGGTCCATCAAGCCAAGTCTTGTCTTGATCTTCTCCACCTTGATCACATGACTCAATGTCATGTCTCATGTGCAATAAGCTCCTTCATCATCACATGTGTGAGCTTTGCAACATCTCCAAGCCATAGTCACCTTCATGGCATATGTTGCTCACACATATGTATCTGTGGACTAATCACCTGTGTATCTCACATAAACACAATTAGTCCACCTAAGTTGTCACTCAATTATCAAAACCAAACAAGGACCTTTCACGCGTGCGCACGTCTCCCAAGAATCTCGGGCAGACGAAACGGTGGAACTCTTGGTTATTTATAATATAGAACTGGTAAGTTACTTTTTACCGATCCCCATTACCATTCACCATCGCAGCCTTCTTCTTCCTCTTGCCAACCCTAATACCTCCGATGTCATCACCAATCACCCCTCCACCGTATCCACCTCCTTAGCAAGGGCGGATTCATGGCGAAGAGTGACGCCCAGAAGAAAGCCAGAGTCATGGCGAAGGAGTGGTGGAAGTCAAGAAGCAACGAGCAGACCATCGAAGACCTCGTCATCATGGGAGTACTCCACAATAAGGCACTCATAGGATGGCGCGTGCCAGAAGGAGAAGGGTACCCCAATCCACAACCAGGTGAGATTGTGGTTTTCAAAGATTTCTTCAAGCGGGGTTTTGGTGTTCCAGTGCACCCTTTCCTTCAGGGGCTCTGTTTGTATTATGAGATTGGGATTTGCAATCTGCATCCCAACTCGATTCTTCTTGTCTCCACCTTCATCCATCTTTACGAAGCATATGGTGGCTTCCAGCCCCATTTCGACTTCTTTCGCCATCTTTTCTGTCTGTGGAAGAAAGGAAGCGGCGACTCGAAGATAGCCGGAGGTGTGTACCTCAATCTGTGTGACGGGATGAAGGCCCAGTACTTGCACTGCCCTTGGAACACATTGCTGGACGACTGGTACAAGAAGTGGTTCTACATCCGCGAAGAGCCGAACACGATCACATTGTGCAACGTGGGGTTCATTCCGGAGAAGAAGAACAGCTGGTCGGAGAAGCCCGAGCACTTGGAACAGATCTTAGAACTTCTTGGGATGATCCCGTGGAAGAAACTGGATGGTCCGAGCATGGTCGGGAACTTCATCAGCCGAAGGATCCAGCCCTGCCAGAGGAGGGTACATCCAGGCTACGAGTACCAAGGTAGCGCAGACCCAACGAGGACCAAGCAAGAGGCGCTTGACAAGATAGAAGTCAAAGCCAGGATTGGAGAGCTATTCAACTTAGTTGATCCAAATTATGTCAGGTTGAGCGACATCAAGCACGCTTTCAAGCTGGCCCGACCTCCCCCAAAGGTAAATTATGCTGCCTTGTACCCATAGAGTTATGTTATAACAGAAACTTACTGTGTTATCGCCTTTATGTTTCCCAGATTAATGGTTGTGACAGAGCAGTAGTGTTCGTGTCTCCACCCCCTGGTGTGGATTGGCCACAAGTTGCTAGCCCAACCGCCCAAACCAGCGTCGGGATCGTGATGAAAGATCATGATGGCTGGAAGGCACGACGCCTAGAGATCATCGAGGATCGGGACACATGGAAGAACCGGTGCCAGGAAGTGGCAACTAGCATTTTGCTCGTCCTCAACCTTATCAACCCAGCGCTTACAGAGGAAGTACCAAGGATGCCGCAGCTCGGACTGGTCGAGAGATGCCAAAAGGCATGGGAATGGTTCCAAGAGTTCGTGAAGGAGGCAGGTGAGTACACAGGCGCACATGTGCTAAGCATGGTGCGTGCCCACTACCCCCTGATCGATCTCAAGCGCCTGGAGGCTGGGTACCCGAAGGAGGTAGATCCAGACAAGGCTGAGGAGCTTCGGATGACCCAACTAGACCTATCTTTAAAGATAATTGGCGACATTAACCTATGTGGAGGTGGGACAGCACCTGTATAGGGTACGCCATCAATAAGCCAGCTGGAAACGCCATCAGTTGTGAGCCAACCGGCGAAGCCTGCGGTCTTGACTAGCCAGGCATCGGTAGGGCCATCCTCTTCAGCTCGACCAGTACAAGAGTCCCTGAGACTCGAGCGGAATGTCGGAAGTAGTGAGCAGCAGGTGCCACGTGCCCCAACCAGCCAATAGGATGGGCTAGAGCTGTAGAAGAAGGATGTAGTTGTGTTATTGTAAACTTGTACCTCTTCAGGCAAGCTTGTAATAACATAACTGTATATCATTATAAGCTTATTTGTTTTGTATAAAACGTATTTAAGCTTGAAACTCGTGTTGGTGTAACTAAGTGAGAACATGTTAGCGTTCTGTTTAGTTGTACCAGTTTACTCGACACGTCATCCTAAAAAGTTTGTACGGCCCTGATTTGGCATGTGGTCGGAGTGTGAGGTGCGTGACCTGTGCACACGTAGACGCGAACAAGTCAAACCAGGGGGGACCTGCCGATCACCCATAGCGTAGAGAGCGGATCCCATGCACGCGTTGGGAGGAACCGGAGACAGGGCCTGCTCCGAAAACCCGGGAAGGAATGGTGGTCGGCTTTGACTGGCTAAGTTAGAATAACCATAAAATTCGAAGTGACACAATCATAGTGGTCGGAGAAATTATAATAGCTTTATTGAATTAAATCGAAAGTACAAGAGGAGTACATATCTCAGTAGTTAAGCATAGAAACGCCTAAGCTTGTCGATGTGCCATGAATTTGGTACGTCCGTACCGTCCAGGTGAGCTAACCTGTAAGACATTGGTCGTGTGACTTCCTTGATCATGAAGGGCCCTTCCCATGGAGTTGCGAGTTTATGGACACCAGCCTGATTCGTCTTCCACTTTAGGACCAAGTCCCCGACCACGAAGAACCGCTCTTTAACGCTCTTGTTGTAGTACCTGCGCAAAACAGTAAGGTATTTGGCTGTACATACGTAAGAATCGAGCCGCTTCTCTTCTGCACTATTCACTTCTAGCTCCCACACTTCATTGACCTTGCCTTTGTCGAAGTTCTCGACCTGTACTGATCTAAAAGCTATATCTGCTGGGAGGACTGCCTCAGCGCCGTAAACCATAAAGTATGGTGAGACGCCGGTGTTACGACTGGGCTGGGTTCTGAGGCCCTAGACCACGGCTGGTAACTCTTTGAGCCATCTTCCGGGAGCTTTGTCATTTTCTCTGTACATCCTCTTCTTCAATGCGTCCAAAATCATACCGTTTGCCCGCTCGACCTGTCCATTAGCTCTAGGGTGCGCCACCTAGACGTATTTTACTACTATGCTCCTTTCATCGCAGAAGTCCCAAAAAGCGTTCCTGGTGAACTGAGTACCCAGATCAGTGATGATGCTATTGGGTATATCGAAGCGGTGGATGACCTGATCGAGGAACGTGACAGCCTTTTCTGAGGATGCCTGTACCAGAGGCATGTACTCTATCCACTTAGAAAATTTGTCGATCAGCACAAATACATATGTAAATTTCCTAGGAGCCGGTTTGAAGGGCCCGATCATATCCAGTCCCCAGCATGCGAAGGGCCAAGAGGCTGGTATTGTCTAGATCTCATGTGCTGATATGTGGATTCTCTTGGCGAAGAACTGATAACCCTCATAGTGCCGGACTAGCTTCTCTGCATCAGCTACTGCTGACGGCCAATAGAACCCTGCTCGGAAAGCCTTGCCGACTAGTGTTCTCGAGGCCGCATGGTTGCTGCAGGAGCCAGAGTGGATTTGGTACAGGAGATGTTCGCCATCCTCCCAGGTTATACACTTCATCAAGATTTCCTACTTTGCGTTCTTGCGCCATAACTTGCCATCGACGAGCAGATATTGCTTACTGCAACGCATCAGGCACTCATTTTCTGTCCGATCAGTGTAACCGCTGCCATCTGTCAGGTACTTGACGAAAGGTACTCTCCAGTCGGGCTCATGAGTAGTCGGAGGTGGCTCAGTGGTGCTCGACGCTGGAACCGTAGCCACCAATTGCTTGTCTAGAGGCTTGTCGTTCGTGGGATCTTCCTCCTCGATGGAAGACATGAGCAGGTCTTGGATGAATACGCCATGTGGGACTTTGGCTTAGGATGATCCTAACTTTGACAGCGCATCTGCTGCTTGATTTTTGTCCTGGACCACGTGTGTGTACTCGATGCCATAAAACCTGCCTTCCAGCTTTCTAATCGATTTGCAGTATGCATCCATCCTTTCGTTGGTCGTGTCCCAGTCCTTGTTGAGTTGGTTGATGACTAGAGTCGAGTCTTCATAGACATAGAGACGTTTAACACCAAGCTCGACCGTAATGCGCAAACCATGTAGGCATGCTTCGTATTCGGCGGCATTATTAGATGCTGGGAAATAAATTCTGAGGACGTACCGGAGCTTCTCCTTGGATGGTGACACGAAAAGGACTCCTGCTCCTGCACCATCGATGTTGAGAGAGCCATCGAAGTACATCTTCCAATACTCATCAGGCCCCTGAGAGGCAGGCGTGCTTAAGTCTGTCCACTCGACGATGAAATCGATGAGTGCCTGAGACTTGATTGTAGTACGGCTTGTGAATTCCAAGGAGAAGGGGCATAGCTCCATTGCCCATTTAATGATGCACCCATTTGCATCCTTGTTGCTAATGATGTCACGCAAAGGGTACTCAGTCATGACCACCACACGATATCCGTCGAAGTAATGTTTCAACTTTTGGGATGTTATCAGTATGGCGTAGATCAATTTCTGAATCTGTGGGTACCTGGTCTTGGATTCATTGAGCACCTCACTGATGAAATAGATTGGTCGATGTACCTTGTAGACATGGCCGGGCTCGTCACGCTCGACCACCATGGCAGTGGAGACCACTCGATTAGTCGCCGCAATGTAAAGCAGGAGTGTTTCATCTTCTCTGGGAGCAGTGAGGACCGAAGGTGACGTAAGGTATTGTTTCAGCTATGTGAAGGCAGCGTCTGCTTCCTCCGACCACTCAAACTTCTCGGATGCTTTGAGCAGTTTAAAGAATGGTAGTCCCTTTTCGCCTAATCTTGATATGAAACGGCTGAGAGCAGCCATGCATTCAGTTAGCTTCTGAACATCCTTCACCTTTTTGGGTGGCTTCATGTCCAAGACAGCTTTGACTTTCTCTGGGTTAGGGCGTATGCCATCGTGACTGACGACGTTGCCAAGTAGTATGCCAGAAGGAACACCAAAGATGCACTTCTTTGGGTTTAATTTCCATTGGAATGTGTTAAGGGCTGCAAAGGTGCGTTCCAGGTTGTCAACAAGGGTATGTGCTTCCTTGGTTTTGACAACTACATCATCAACATAAGCCTCGATGAGGTTGTCTTTTATCTCATCTTTGAGGCAGGCCTGTATAGCACGTTGGTAGGTAGCCCCGGCGTTCTTGAGCCCGAACGACATGGTCGTGTAGCAGTAGGCGCCGAAAGGCGTGATAAAAGATGTCTTGATCTGGTTGTCCTTTTTTAGAGCGATCTGGTGATAACCAGAGTAGCAATCGAGAAAGGAAAGCAGCTCGCAACCAGTGGTTGAATCTATGACCTCGTCTATGCGAGGTAAGCCGAAGGGGTCCTTAGGGCAGTGTTTGTTGAGATTAGTGTAATCAACGCACATTCTCTATTCATTATTCTTTTTGCATACAAGAACCGGGTTAGCTAACCACTCCAGATGATACACTTCTCTGATAAATCCGGCTGCCAAAAGCCATGTAACTTCTACCCTAATTGCCTCCTTTTTGTTGTGAGCGAACCGTCATAGCTTCTGCTTGATAGGTTTGGCCTTGCCGTTGACATTCAAGGAGTGCTCGATCAAGTTCCGAGGTACATCGGGCATGTCAGCAGGTTTCCATGCAAACACATCCACGTTGCTCCTTAAGAACCTGACGAGCGCGTCTTCCTATTTAGGATCCAGGTTAGCCCCGATAAGGGCCGTTTTGCTGGGATCACCGTCAATCAGCTGGATCACCTTGTGCTCCTTGGACTTGACATTCTTGCGTGGAGCCTCAAGCTCTAGGATCTCTAGGTAGTCGGCCGAGGTCTTCTTGGCATCGAGCATGGTCTCGGCCATGCGAATAGAGAGGTCGTGAGCCTCTGCTATTTTAAAGCTATCATCTTCGCAGGTATAAACCGCGTATATGTTACCCCTGAGGGTTAGAACTCCTGTCTCGGTAGGCATCTTGAGCACCAGATACCTGTAATGAGGTATGGCCATGAACTTGGTGAGCGATGGTCGACCAAGGATAGCATGATAGGTGCCGTCGAAGTCAGCGACCACGAAGTTGACGTAGTCGGTGTGGAAGTGGTCTGGTGTCCCAAACTACACAGGCAGCGTGATATGCTCGAGAGGTGTAGAGCTCTGTCCAGGGAGAACACCCCAGAACTATGCCTCATATGGCTTGAGATCCGCCTGGGTTATCTTCAGGGCCGGTAGACTGTTCTTGAATAGTATATCGATGGAGCTGCCGCCGTCAATAAGCACTCTATCGAATTGAACTTTGTTGATACAAGGATCGAGGACCAGGGGAAAATGTCCTGGTTCAGGTATTGTGGCCCATTGGTCTTTTCTGCTGAAGGATATCTCGCGGTGAGGCCAAGGAGGGAGCCGTGGATCAGCGATGAGGTTGTCGGTGTTGGCCACGTTCAAGCAAGCGTGGGCGAGCAACTTGCGTTCTCGTTTGGTCTTGATGGACACTTTGCCTCCAATGATGGTGTGCATGCGATCGGTTGGCTTAACGTACTTGTGACGGGGATCTGCGTCTTCATCGTCGTTATCCTCGTTGCGCTGTTCCCCTGCGTCGTTAGGCTTGTCGGATGTATCCGGAGCCTGTTGACATGTGTAGATAGACTTGAGAACGCGGCAATTCTCCATGGTGTGGTTTGACTTGGGATGGAGCTGGCAGGGCCCTTTCAATGCTTTGGCATAGTCTTCTTCGTAGTTACGATGCCCGCCACATTTTTTAATGGTGTTGACCTCGTCGTCGTCTTCTCGAGCACGCTTGCCCCTGTAATCGTCACGGCGGTTACGCCGCTGATTACGTTGGTCGTGGTGATCGCAGGAGTCATTGCGCTGGTTGCGGCGATCAAAATTGTCGTTCCGACCATGGTTACCGCGGTAGTCGTCGTGGTGTGGGGGGGTGGTCGGAGCGTAGAACACTTGCTGCTTCTTCGATAATTATCTTTTTAGCATCATCGGCGTCCGCATATTTCTTAGCAGTGGCCAGGAGCGCTGTAACTGATTCAGGTCGCTTGCGAAGGAGCTTATCCCTTAGGGCATCGTGGAAGCGTAGGCCAGTGATGAAAGCCTCGATTGCCTCGTTGTCGGAGATTGACGGGACCTTGATGCGCATCTCTGAGAAACGCCGGACGTACTCTCGTAGTGGCTCATCCTTCCGATCTCGGATTCGCTGCAGATCGTATTTGTTGCCGGGTTGCTCGCAAGTAGCAATGAAGTTGTCGATGAAGGCTTGCTTGAGCTCTTGCCAAGAATCAAAGTAGTTCGCCGGCAAGCTGACCAGTCATTGGTGACTTCTGAAGTTTTTCAAGCTTGAAGTTCTTGGGCCATATGACTTGGCGAAGGTGCGGAGTAAACTGCTTCAAACCCGGTGGGCCATGGGCGGTATCATATTCCATACGGCGATAGCTTTCGTGGGATGCACGATCGTTGGCTCTCTGGTTGATGCGATCGCACAGATCACGTCCTCCGAGGTAATGGCGGAGATCGTTATTGCCATCGCGGCGATCTCGATTGCCATCTAGATTAGCCCTGCGACCGTGGTTATCGTGGCGATTATCACGGTTGTCTTGTTGGTTGTCGTCCCAGACGTCGCGGCGGTTGTCCTCCCAATGACGGTTGTCATCTCGACCACCATCATGGCCACCGTTTCTGTAACAACCCAAAAATCCATACACTAAAAATATCAACTACAAAATTTTTCTTAGAACTCCCATGTGATGATGAGTGTCATGTATAGAAACCCAACCTAAGAGATGCATTAGGTCTAACCCCAACCCAAGTCCACACATAAGCATGGCATGTCATTAGTTAATTGTGTTTATTTAAATTCTAACAAATAAAGTATTGCATACATTGTTAATTCAAAATGTGATTTGGATTTCCATTTGAGTTATAATGTGCTTAACAACTCTAATAAAGTAATAAACCATAAAATAATTAAAACTCAAACCAAGGAATAAGGGTTTAAAGAGAAAATTTATTTCTACTTTTGTATAACAAAACTACACCTATTTTTGTTATACAAAATAGCTAAATAAATTCCTAATATTTATATAAGTATGTTGTGAGCCTCATATCAAAAACTCCAACGAATATGGTGCACCAATTTGGAATCCAAATTTAAAAATCAAAATTGAATTCAAATAAAGAAGAAGGAAAATAAAACAGAAAAAGAAAAGGGGAAGAAGAAGGCCTCGCAGGCCTGCTCGGCTTCACAGCCCAGCCAGCAAACGGCCAGCCCTGCCAGCGCGTAGCAGCAGGTCGGCCCACGAGCTCGCACAAGCCTAGCAGCCAGCCCACACGCCGCTCACGCCCACGCGCCTCCCCGCCTTCGCTTGCAGCCGCTGCCACATGGGCCCCGCACGTCAGCCGCACGCCGTCCATAGTGTCGTCTTCCTCCCCCGACCGCTCATGCCGATTCCCATCTCCGACCGAGCCCCGACCGCACTAGCAGGGGCAGGCCAGGGGGTCACGCTCGGGGCATGGCCCTGTCTCCTTGGCGCCGCGCCCACGCAACCACTCGCGGCCGTTGGATGCCAGCTCACACCCCCGATCACCCTTGATCCCCATCCGTCGATCACCAGCCATCCGCCATTGGAGCTTGGAGCTCCGACTATAAAAGCCTCGGCCCGGGAGCCCCTAGCGCCCTTCCATTGCCCCTCCGCCACTTGTGGCCATCCACCTGACCACCCAGCACGAGGGCCGAGGGGAGGAGAAGAACAAAGAGGGTGGAGCCGCTGCTAGGAGGAGGACCGGGAGATCACCAAAGCCGGAGCGGTCGACACTGCACTGCACTGCCTCCGGAGCTACACGGCCGCGACCCACCACCGCACCGCCATCCTATTGTTTATGACACCTACGGTGAGCCTCTCGCTGCTGAGTCCCCTCCGAGCACACGCACACCGCGCTCACGACGCCGCCGCCATGGCGCAGCCACCACCGGCGCACCCGACCACCTCGCTAGACTAGAACGTAGCCATAGAGCATCACCATGATGACCGGAAGATAGCCACGTAGACCAAGTCGACGATAGTCAGCCACAGCCCCTTGGCCAGAGCACCAGACCACCGCCACCACCGCCCAGAGCACCAGACCACCGTGGCCAGTACCGCTGGGAGCGCCTGGTGCCTCCCTAACTCGCCCACCCTATTCGCTGGAGCCACGGGAAACTCACGCGCCACGCCAAACATGCTCTTGGCCACCACCATAGCTTGACCATGCCACACCGACGAGCGCCGCCACGCCAAGCCGCCGACCACCATGGCCGATGCTCTAGAAAGCCCTAGCCACCACCTAGATCCCACCACTGTGTACGCCGAGGCTCGGTGGAGCTTTTCCCCTCCTCAATTGGGCACCAGCGCCTATGGCAAGGCTCGCTGACGAGGCATGCCGTCGGTGGGAGCACGGCCGTGGAAGAAACAGAGGGGAAGGGGCGAGTTGAGCAGCGCAGCCCTGCACTCGGTGCACGTGAGCCGAGCCGAGGGAAAAGACGGTGGACTCGGTCCACCATGGACCCTGCCTTAGGTCCATGGACCGTGAATATGGGTCCACCGTGAGCCATGCTCATGCCCACAGCCTGGAAACGAAGCCTAGTAAAGGCCCAAGGCCGTGACGTGGCAGCGCCACAGCATGCCACGTGGTGGGCCAAGCCCGGCCCAAATCCAGCCCTGTCTAGGCCCAGTTTGAACCCGGCCCGTATTGACCATTGACCCGGGCCCACATATCAGTGACACGGACACTCTGGACCCACATGTCAGATGCTGACGTCATGCTGACGTCACACGGGACCCACACGTCAGAAGCCAACACAGTCAGGGTGACATCATGCTGACGTCACGATGACATCAGCTGCTGACGTCAGCAGCCCTGGCCCCACACGTCAGTGACCCTGACCATTGATCGTAGATCATTGACCATTGACTCACCATTGACTGACGTTGACTTTGACCGGACCCACATGTCAGTGACCCAAGAGTACCTGGGCCCACCTGTCAGAACTGATGACATTGCTGACGTCATGCTGATGTCAGCTGGACCCCACCTGTCAGTTTGGAACCAAGACGATGATGTCATGCTGACGTCAGCATGCCACGTGGACCAGTCACAGCATGACACGTGTCAGCCCAGGATTAATCTAGCCTTTTTCCATTTTCAGAAATGATTTAAACTTCGGAAATTCATAACTAATTCATACGACCTCAGAAAAATATGAAACTAGGACCAAAATTCATCTAAAATCGAGCTCTACGCAATGAACCCATGTTTGAGTGCATTTGGCTCTTTTGAATTTCTATTGCTTCTTTGTGCTGTTCTATAGACGTCGCTAACACGACTGTAATGCGATCGTTTACAGACTCGGAGGAGAATCAGACGGACGAGGATCGTGAGTACCGTGAGGAGTACGGAGACGACTACACTGAAGGTGCCACATCCCACCCAATCTCGTAGCACCTATTACGCATGGCTAATATAGAACTGCTATTGCTTTACTTTATTGACACTATGATAGGACTTGCATGGTAGTATGCTTACTAGATGGCCTCTACCTTGATGCAACCTTACCCCTGCATACCCTGCTATTAGGCTAGACACACGCTTACTACTATATTTCATTGCTTGTACTTCTACTACGCTTATACAACATTAATGCGTGGTGTTATCTGGACTATGGGGAGAGTGCTGCGTGTGTGACTTGGGTGTATGGAGGGTAAGGGTTGTGTCGACCAAGTTGGAGTATACGACGAGCCTGGGGCAAGTCTTGCCATGTGGTGCTACCTGGGCACCCCTAGAATGGATACCTATGGTGGGTAAATGGTATATGAGGTGGTCCTGGGTGTGAACCTATGATGGGAGGAGCCTAGGATGGAGGTTCTGTGGTGGCACGGTAAATGGAAACCCTGATGAAGACATTCTGGCTTGGTCACCCCTAAGGACTTACTAGTACTCAGATTCATCGGGAAGCCTTACATACCACTTGCCCTATATGGTGCGGGACGGCCGGACTACTTGGTAGGATATTGCCACTACTGCTAGGTTGATAGCGGACAGTGTAAGAAGGTATGAGGCATGGAGGATTTCCCCCACACCCTTCCGAGACTTCATGGAGACCTTGTGGACCCAGCTCATGACTCACAGTTTCAGCCACCCCAGACTAGACATGGGGTGTACCAGGGCTGAATGGTAGAGTGGCATTATCCTAGGCTAGCAAGCGGCCGGAATCAGCCCAGTTGATGACGGTCAGTGAGGAAGGTGGATCTTGTGGTTATGTAAAACCTTTACAGAGTGTATGGTTGATCGATCGATGCATGTGTTGACTTGTTGGCTATGGACCTTTCCTGGATTTCGCTTAAACTAGATAGTGAGATGAGTCCTTCTCTTCTTCCCCCGTGAGAGAGTGTCGGTCGTAGCCAGGGGCTATGGGCCTTGAGACAGTGCCGAGAGGGAGTTGGCCTATCGACTGAGCGATGGTATGGTGTTGATGGAGATGGTGGTATATTGATCCCAGGATCGAAACCTGGCTCGGAAAAGGGAAAGGGGGTGGATGGTGTGTGGGAATGGTGTTAAAACTTGACCAACTATTATTATATACTTGATATGCTACTGCATAGGAAACCCCAGCCTTATAGGTTCCTTTGATTATATCCAACCTGCATCCAATTTCCACAAAGCAATGCTCATAGGGTTGGGAGTGGCCAGTACAAATTGTACTGATAAATTTTGGCACACAGGTTCTGCTGAGGAGTATAGCTCCGAGGAGTTTGACGGTTGAGGGGTTCGTGCCTACGCTCGAGTTTGGCAATCTTATCTTCAAGCTGTTCTGAATGAATGCTACTTTTGATTCTGCCAATACAGCGATGTAATAATTTATGTAATTCCGCACTATTTGTACTCTAATATTATCGTTGTATGGATGTGATATTCGACTGGAATTTGGGTAATATGACCTACAACGGTCTTATTACACTTCGACGCTGTGGATTTCCCTTCGCAGAAATCGGGGTCGCTTTGGTTGGTATCAGAGCCATACTTGACCATAGGACAAAACCCTTAGGGATGGATGATAGAATAGGATGTGAATAGCCCTTCTTTCGGTTATATACCGACCCTGCATTTACTTTTATGCAATGCTTATCTATTATTGACCTGCTAACACCTATTCCTTAAAACATGCAGATGGCAACGAACGTCGACTGGCCGCCTCTAGGACCGCTACCTCTGGACCACGCCAAGCTTACCTTCGACCTACGTGAGCTCGGGGGTTTTGCATAGACCCTCTGCTGAGTTCTCGTCACGTTAGGTATCCCCAACGAGCTTGTCAAGGTTACCTGCACCGGGAAGCCAGCTCAGGAAGGAGGAATCGAAGGACCGGTTGTCACCTCAGTCGAGTTCCCAGCTAGCACTACCCTACCTTCTGTCCTAGCTTTCACCGAGTTGACTATAGAGGACACAGTCGAGGAGGGACTGCGAGCTATCTCTCACAAGGCACTTCGCAGAGTGATGAGGGACCACTACGAGCACTTGAAGACGACAGAGTTCCGTCTACTTCCCCAGGCCCTCGACCTCAGCCTTACCCCTAGTGAGTAGAGTTTCGTAGCCGACAAAGTTATCCTTGCCGAGGAGGACAGATGCCTCTGTGTCTCAGCTATCCACCTACTGGAGCAGGATAGGTGCGTGACCCAACTGGAGCAGAGGAGACATCAGGACCGGGCCCTTCTGTAGGAGTACCAGGAGTGAGACACGCAGGGAGCACAGGAGCGAGCTAGTCTACTTGAGACAGTTGCCAAGCTATAGGACAAGCTCAACTATCGTGAAGAAGTCCATAGAACCGAGGTCACGGACTTACAGGACAAAGCCACTGACCTAGGCAATAGGAACTGCTACCTCGACAGCAAGGTCTTGGAGTTGCAGAGAGAGTTGGACAACAAGAAGGCTGAGTTCAACCACTGAGGATATAAAAAGAGATCCAAGGGGATCGATATGCTGAAGATCCAATCTCGGAACAAGACCATGACTCAAGAGCTAGAGGAGTTCAGGAAGAAGGTCGTTCGCAACCAGGGTCACCTAATCGAGGCACTCAGGCAGACCGAGTACCTATAGGACAAGTATGAGAGGACATGGCAGGCTTAGCAGAAGTCTGATAGGAAGCGCCTCAAGGAGATGAAGGGTATATGGGATCAGCTACCCAAGGAGATTCGCAGCAAGACGAAGCCTAGGATAGAGGAGTTTGAGTTAGCCCTGACTCGCCTTAACCTAGACGCCTGCCCTACTCTACTTGGAGCCAAGCCTACTAAGGAGCTCGCCGAGGCCTTGAAGTACATGTCCCGACTTCACAAGTCTGACAAGGAGATCAAGATCGAGAATAGTCGTATCCCAGCTGCGGTGTACGAGTTAGAGTAGAATGACCCTGCGTGGTCATGAGTCATGACAGTAGCTTCTGTAAGTTGTACCCCATGATGTACCCCTCATAAGATGTATTATGAGACATTATGCATAGTACGATTCTCGCACGTCTTCAAGTGTAGCTACTGGAGATAATGCTATGTAATAAAACCCATGTAATGAATGTTTCGAATCTTATTGCACCTTTATGAATCTTATTGCTTCTTTGTAATGAGTGTTGGATAGTATAAATGTTTTTCTTTAAATCGTCAAAATCATGTAATCATATTGAATTATAAGCACTTATGGCACAAACACTAAATTCTCTATGATCTGTATTGCAGATGCCGAACCACTGATCTAATCGCCTAATGAACCGTGGACGTGCGCCCACCCCTAAACCAGTTGAACCAAATGAGGGACATGGAGGGATACCCTTCCACAACAACCATGGCCGTGGTCATGGCCGTGGACGTGGAGGGATACCCTTCCACTTAGAGAATACCCCGCCGCCTGAGGAGAACATTCCACCACCACCGAACCTAGCAGAAGTGATGGCACAACAGACCTAGCTTCTTGCAGCTCTTGTTGAAAGAGCAAACCGTCGCTAGGGAGGTCAGCAGAATGACTTCCAAAGGAAGCTAGAAGGATTCCTGAAGCTAAGGCGACCTACCTATGATGGCACCGACCCTGACCCGCTTGTGGCCGATGACTGGCACAAGGAGATGGAGAAGAAGCTTGACCTCATTACTTTCACCGACGATGAGTGTATTGGGGGCAACCGCACACCAGCTCATAAGTGCAGCACATGCCTGGTGGGATAGTTTCAGTGATTCCCATGAGGACCCTGCCAACATCTCGTGGGATGAGTTCGCCAAAGCATTCACTGAGTATCACATTCCCAAGGGTGTCATGGAGGCCAAAGCCGAGGAGTTTCGCAACATCAAGATGGGAAAGGATAGGGTGACTGAGTACACTACTCGTTTCACTAGCCTTCTATGCTATGCACCTTCCTATGTTGTGAACTCTGAGAAGGAGAAGCTGTACTACTACCGCAAGGGACTTAACCCGCACATCAAGCTGAAGTTTGGCGGTATTGAGAGTAACACGTTGCGTGCTCTGGTGGATCGCTGCATCCAGATCGAGAAAGATCGCACTGAAGCTGGAGAAGAGTATAGGGAGAGGAAGCGTAAGCCTGAGGAGTCCTTCCGTGGCCGTGATCGCAAGAGGTTCTACAGAGATGCACCATCCAGGGAACGCTCTCGCCACAACAGGGATGACAACCCTAGATCGAGTAGGGGAAGTGGAGGCTACACCGCCAAATACTCTCGCCCTGCTCAGGATCGTTACACCCGGGACCGTTATGCTTAGGACCGCAACACTCAGGACCGTTTCAACTATCCCCGCTCAGCGAATGAACGCTCAGCACAGAACCGCTCCGCACCAAGCACTAGAAACTAGAAGGCACCCGCGCCAACCCCTACAGGTGGTACACCTTTCACCTGCTTTGCTTGTGGCCAGCTAGGTCACAAAGCCGCTTAGTGCCCTCAGAACTCAGCTACTCAGAAGTCTCAATTCAAAGGGTCTGCTACTCGTGGATGTCTCAACCATCTAGACGCCGAGGAAGCACAGGCTACCCCTGACATGGTGTATGGTATGTTTTTAGTTAATGGCAATACTGCATCAGTTCTATTTGACTTAGGAGCAACTTGTTCTTACCTATCATCCAAGTTTGCACGAGAACATGACCTGCCTGTAACCCCACATGAAAAGCCTATCATCACCAGCTCACCTTTAGGAGACCTAAAGTGCACCCATATCTGTAAGGGAGTGAGTCTTACCATTGAGGGTCTTATCTTTAAAGCCAACCTAACCCTGTAACCTTCCATAAACCTAGATGTCATCTTAGGTATGGATTGGTTAACCATTCACCGAGATATCATATCATGTTCACCTAGATATGTCCAAGTAACCCACCCATCAGGCCAAGTCATTAGATGTGAACCCCAGTCCGGAAAGTCCACCTCTATCTTGTGTGCCCTTAAAGCAAGTTCAGAATCACAGAAAGAGGAGAAGACAGTTCATGATGTGCCTATGGTCAGAGACTATCTCGATGTATTCCCTAAAGAATTACCAGGTATGCCACCAGACCATGATGTTTAGTTCATCATTGATCTCTTGCCAGGAACAGGACCCATTGCCAAGAGACCCTATCGCATGTCAGTTGATGAATTGGCTGAGCTCAAGAAATAGCTTGATGAGCTCATCTCGAAGGGATATATCAGACCCAGTGCTTCACCCTGGGGATCCCCTGTTCTGTTTGTTAAGAAGGATGGCTCAATGAGAATGTGCATTGATTACCAGAACTTGAACGCAGTCACCATCAAGAACAAGTACCCCCTGCCAAGAATTGATGATCTGCTTGATCAGCTTCGAGGTGCCAAGTATTTCTCCAAGATTGATCTCCGATCCGGCTATCATCAGATGAAGATTCGAGAGAGTGACATCCCAAAGACAGCTTTCGTGACTAGGTATGGGCAATTTGAGTTCACCGTGGTGTCCTTTAGACTCACGAATGCTCCCGCATACTTCATGAACATGATGAATAAGGTTTTCATGGATGAACTAGATAAGTTCATGGTAGTATTCATTGATGACATCCTTGTCTATTCATCCACCATGGAGGAACACGAACATCATCTGAGAACGGTGCTTGAGAAACTAGCCCAACATCAGCTCTATGCAAAGTTCAGCAAATGTGAATTTTGGCTACAGGAAGTTGCCTTCTTGGGCCATGTATTATCAGCTAAAGGTGTCGCAGTTGACCCGGCTAAGATTGAAGCTGTGAAAGAGTGGGATTAGCCCCGTAATGTGATAAAAGTTAGAAGCTTCTTGGGATTGGCTGGATATTATCGCCGATTCATTGAGAACTTCTCCAAGATAGCCTGTCCAATGACCAACCTTCTGAAGAAGACTAAGGAGTTTGAATGGACGCCCGAGTGCGAACAAAGCTTCCAGGAATTGAAATAGAAGCTTACCACAACTCCTGTGCTAGCATTGCCTAATATCAGCAAAGATTTCGTAGTCTATTGTGATGCATCCCGTCAAGGACTTGGTTGTGTACTGATGCAAGATGGGAGAGTGATAGCATATGCGTCTCGATAGTTGAAAGAACACGAGAACCGTTACCCAACCCATAATCTTGAGTTAGCAGCAGTTGTGCATGCCTTGAAGATCTGGAGACACTACTTAATAGGCAACAAGTGTGATATCTATACGGATCACAAGAGCTTGAAGTACTTTTTCACTCGGGAAGATCTAAATATGAGGCAACACCGATGGCTAGAGTTGATCAAGGATTATGACCTAGAAATTCACTATCATCCGGGAAAAGCTAATGTAGTCGCAGATGCTCTTAGTCGCAAGAGTTACTGTCACACCTTGATCACTGAATCCGTACCACCTGAGCTCAAGGAAGAGATTGATGATTTCCAACTATAGATACTACCGCATGGCTTGTTGAATGAGCTCTGCATGTAGTATGATCTCACAGATCGCATCCGTCAAGCTCAGAAAAGTTGCGAAGAGATCGAATATCTCCGTGGTCTGATGAAACTAGGCTACAAGACCAACCACCAAGAAGATGAACAAGGAACCATCTGGTTCAAGAATAAAATCTATGTTCCATCTGACCTAGTACTATGAGAGGAAATTATGTCAGAAGCTCACGATTCCAAGTACTGTATTCACCCTAGAGGTTCAAAGATGTATCAAGACTTGAAGAAACACTTCTGGTGGAAGGGCATGAAGACAGACATTGCAGGACATATGGCACGATGTGACACCTGTAATAGAGTCAAGACTGAACATCAAAGGCCTGCAGGTTTGCTAAAGCCTCTTGACATTCCCGAGTGGAAGTGGGAGAGCATATCCATGGATTTCATAGTTGGATTGCCCCGTTCACAGAAAGGCAATGATTCCATCTGGGTGATTGTTGATCGTTTGACCAAGATTGCTCACTTTGTACCAGTTAAGACCAAGACCAATGCCAAAAAACTAGTAGATTTATATGTTGAGCATATTCTTATACTACATGGAGCTCCCTCTAGTATTGTATCTGATCGTGGTCCTCAGTTTGTGTCCTGATTCTAGGAAGCTCTGCACAAGTCCATTGGAACCAAACTTGATTTTAGTACCGCTTATCACCCATAGACAAATGGATAGACAGAGTGAGTAAATCAGATCTTAGAAGACATGCTTCGTGCTAGTGTACTAAATTATGGCTCTGATTGGGAGAAATGCCTACCCTATGCTTAGTTCTCTTACAACAACTACTACCAAGCCAGTATCAAAATGTCACCATTTGAAGCTCTGTATGGCAGACCTTGTAAGACACCTTTGATGTGGTCCCAACCGGGAGAAAGGTCGTTCTTTGACTCCGCTAAGATTCAAGATGCAGAAGGAGTTGTTCAAGTAAAGGAGAATTTGAGAATTGCCCAAAGTCGATACAAGAGTTATGCTGACAAAAGAAGAAGAGAACTTGAGTTCAATGTGGGAGATTTCGTCTACCTCAAGGTATCCCCGCTACGTGGGACTGTCAGATTCCATGTAAAAGGAAAGCTTGCCCCTAGATTTGTTGGCCCATACAAGATTTGCAAGAGGATTGGAAAGCTCACCTACAAACTTGAGCTACCCGAGGAATTGATGGGTGTACATCCCGTATTCCATGTCTCACAGCTACGCAAGTGTTTGAGAGTGCCCGATGAAGTAGTTCCAACTGATACACATGACATTCAAGATACACTCGAGTATAAAGAACATCCTATCAGAATTCTAGGCAGAGATACCAAAGAGACCCGAAGCAAGACTATTCCTATGTGCAAGATCCAATGGAGCAATCACACAGAGAGAGAGGCAACATGGGAGAAAGAGTCTAACCTTCGGCTACGATATCCTTACCTCTTCGAAGAGTACGTTACGCTTTAATCTCGAGGACGAGATTCTGTTAAGGGGGTAGGACTGTAACAACCCAAAAATCCATACACTAAAAATACCAACTATAAAAATTTTCTTAGAACTCCCATGTGATGATGAGTGTCATGTATAGAAACCCAACCTAAGAGATGCATTAGGTCTAACCCCAACCCAAGTCCACACATAAGCATGGCATGTCATGAGTTAATTGTGTTTATTTAAATTCTAACAAATAAAGTATTGCATACATTGTTAATTCAAAATGTGATTTGGATTTCCATTTGAGTTATGATGTGCTTAACAACTCCAATAAAGTAATAAACCATAAAATAATTAAAACTCAAACCAAGGAATAAGGGTTTAAAGAGAAAATTTATTTCTACTTTTGTATAACAAAACTACACCTATTTTTGTTATACAAAATAGCTAAATAAATTCCTAATATTTATATAAGTATGTTGTGAGCCTCATATCAAAAACTCCAATGAATATGGTGCACCAATTTGGAATCCAAATTTAAAAATCAAAATTGAATTCAAATAAAGAAGAAGAAAAATAAAACAGAAAAAGAAAAGGGGAAGAAGAAGGCCTCACAGGCCTGCTCGGCTTCATGGCCCAGCCAGCAACCGGCTAGCCCCGCCAGCGCGCAGCAGCAGGCCGGCCCATGAGCTCGCGCAGGCCCAGCAGCCAGCCCGCACGCCGCTCACGCCCACGCGCCTCCCTGCCTTTGCTTGCAGCCGCTGCCACACGGGCCCCGCACGTCAGCCGCACACCATCCACAGTGTCATCTTCCTCCCTCGACCGCTCACACCGATTCCCATCTCCGACCGAGCCCCGACAGCATTGGCAGGGGCGGGCCAGGGGGTCACGCCCGGGGCATGGCCCTGTCTCCTTGGCGCCACGCCCACGCAACCACTCACGGCCGTTGGATGCCAGCTCACGCCCCCGATCACCCTTGATCCCCATCCGCCGATCACCAGCCATCCGCCATTGGAGCTTGGAGCTCTGGCTATAAAAGCCTCGGTCCGGGAGCCCCTAGCGCCCTTCCATCGCCCCACCGCCACTTGTGGCCATCCACCAGACCACCCAGCATGAGGGCCGAGGGGAGGAGAAGAACAAAGAGGGCGGAGCCGCTGCCGGGAGGAGGACTGGGAGATCACCAAAGCCGGAGCGGGCGACACTACACTGCACTGCCTCCGGAGCTACATGGCCGCGACCCGCCACCGCACCGCCATCCTATCATCTACGACACCTACGGTGAGCCTCTCATTGCTGAGACCCCTCCTAGCCCCATGGACGCCATAGCCGAGCACACGCACGCTGCGCTCACGACGCCGCCGCCATGGCGCAGCCACCACCGGCGCACCTGACCACCTCGCTAGACTAGAACGTAGCTGTAGAGCATCACCGTGATGACCGAAAGATAGCCGCATAGACCAAGTCAACGATAGTCAGCCACAGCCCCTTGGCCAGAGCACCAGACCACCGGCCAGAGCACCGCCACCACCGGCCAGAGCACCAGACCACCGTGGCCAGTACCGCTGGGAGCGCCTGGCGCCTCCCTGACTCGCCCGCCCTGTTCGCTGGAGCCATGGGAAACTCACACGCCACGCCAAACACGCTCTTGGCCACCACCATAGCCTGACCATGCCACACCGACGAGCGCCGCCATGCCAAGCCATCGACCACCGTGGCCGACGCTCTGGAAAGCCCTGGCCACCACCTAGATCCCACCACCATGTACACCGAGGCTCGGCGGAGCTTTTCCCTTCCTCAATTGGGCACCAGCGCCTACGGCAAGGCTCGCCGACGAGGCACGCCGCTGGTGGGAGCACGGCCATGGAAGAAATAGAGGAGAAGGGGCGAGTTGAGCAGCGCAGCCCTGCACTCGATGCACATGAGCCGAGCTGAGGGAAAAGACGGTGGACTCGGTCCACCATGGACCCTGCCTTAGGTCCATGGACCATGAACATGGGTCCACCGTGAGCCACGCTCACGCCCATAGCCTGGAAATGAAGCCTAGTAAAGGCCCAAGGCCGTGACGTGGCAGTGCCACAGCATGCCACGTGGCGGGCCAAGCCCGGCCCAAATCCAGCCCTATCCAGGCCTAGTTTGAACCTGGCCCGTATTGACCATTGACCAGTCAACGTTGACTATTGACCCGGCCCCACATGTCAGTGACACGGACACTCTAGACCCACATGTCAGATGCTGACGTCATGCTGACATCACATGGGACCCACACGTTAGAAGCCAACACAGCCGGGGTGACATCATGCTGACGTCACGATGACATCAGCTGCTGACATCAGCAGCCCTAGCCCCACATGTCAGTGACCCTGACCGTTGACTATAGACCGTTGACTCACCATTGACTGACATTGACTTTGACCGGACCCACATGTCAGTGACCCAAGAGCCCCTGGGTGGCTGGGCCCACCTGTCAGAACTGATGACGTTGCTGACGTCATGCTGACGTCAGCTGGACCCCACCTGTCAGCTCGGAACCGAGACGATGACGTCATGCTGACGTCAGCATGCCACGTGGACCAGTCACAGCGTGACACGTGTCAGCCCAGGATTAATCCAGCCTTTTTCCATTTTTAGAAATGATTTAAACTTCGGAAATTCATAACTAATTCATACGACCTTAGAAAAATATGAAACTAGGACCAAAATTCATCTAAAATCGAGCTCTACGCAATGAACCTATGTTTGAGTGCATTTGGCTCTTTTGAATTTCTATTGCTTCTTTGTGCTGTTCTATAGACGTCGCTAACGCAACTGTAATGCGATCATTTGCAGACTCGGAGGATAATCAGACGGACAAGGATTGTGAGTACCGTGAGGAGTACGGAGACGATTACACTGAAGGTGCCACATCCCATCCAATCTTGTAGCACCTATTACGCATGGCTAATATAGAACTGCTATTGCTTTACTTTATTGACACTATGATAGGACTTGCATGGTAGTATGCTTACTAGATGGCCTCTACCTTGATGCAACCTTACCCCTGCATACCCTGCTATTAGGCTAGACACACGCTTACTGCTATATTTCATTGCTTGTACTTCTACTACGCTTATACAACATTAATGCGTGGTGTTATCTGGACTATGGGGAGAGTGCTGCGTGTGTGACTTAGGTGTGTGGAGGGTGAGGGTTGTGTCGACCAAGTTGGAGTATACGATGAGCCTGGGGCAAGTCTTGCCATGTGGTGCTACCTGGGCACCCCTGGAATGGATACCTATGGTGGGTAAATGGTATATGAGGTGGTCCTAGGTGTGAACCTATGATGGGAGGAGCCCGGGATGGAGGTGCTGTGGTGGCACGATAAATAGAAACCCTGATGAAGACATTCTGGCTTGGTCACCCCTAAGGACTTACTAGTACTCAGATTCACCGGGAAGCCTTACATACCACTCGTCCTATATGGTGCGGGACGGTCGGACTACTTGGTAGGATATTGTCACTACTGTTAGGTTGATAGCGGACAATGTAAGGAGGTATGGGGCACGGAGGATTTCCCCCACACCCTTCCGAGACTTCATGGAGACCTTGTGGACCCGGCTCATGACTCACAGTTTCAGCCACCCCAGACTAGACATGGGGTGTACCAGGGCTGAATGGTAGAGTGACATTATCCTGCCAGAATCAGCCTAGTTGATGACGGTCAGCGAGGAAGGCGAATCTTATGGTTATGTAAAACCTCTATAGAGTGTATGGTTGATCGATCGATACATGTGCCGACTTGTCGGCTATGGACCTTTCCTGGGTTTCGCTTAAACTAGATAGTGAGATGAGTCCTTCTCTTCTTCTCCCGTGAGAGAGTGTCGGTCGTAGCTAGGGGCTACGGGCCTTGAGGTAGTGCCGAGAGGGAGTTGGCCTATCGACTGAGCGATGGTATGGTGTTGATGGAGATGGTGGTATATGGATCCCAGGATTGAAACCTAGCTCAAAAAAGGGAAAGGGGGTGGATGGTGTGTGGGAATGGTGTTAAAACTTGACCAACTATTATTATATACTTGATATGCTACTGCATAGGAAACCCCAGCCTTATAGGTTCCTTTGATTATATCCAACCTGCATCTAATTTCCACAAAGCAATGCTCATAGGGTTAGGAGTGGCCAGTACAAATCGTACTAATAAATTTTGGCACACAGGTTCTGCTGAGGAGTATAGCTCCGAGGAGTTTGATGGTTGAGGGGTTCGTGCCTACGCTCGAGTTTGGCGATCTTATCTTCAAGCTGTTTTGAATGAATGCTACTTTTGATTCTACCAATGCGGCGATGTAATAATTTATGTACTTCCGCACTATTTGTACTATGATATTATCATTGTATGGATGTGATATTCGACTGGAATTTGGGTAATATGACCTACAACGGTCTTATTATACTTCGACGCTGTGGATTTCCCTTCGCGGAAATCGGGGTCGCTTTAGTTTCCGCCTCGACGGTTGTCTGATGGGTCATTGTTGCGCAAGCCACGTTGGTTGGGTGGCTGTGAGCGACTTGAGTACTGGCGGCTGTGGCTTGACTCGACTGAGACGGATGGAGCCCGGGCTTAATTTACAATCTCTGCGGTCTGGGCCATAGCAACCGTCAGATAAGCTTGTATTTCATCGCGAACTGCCTGGGTTTCCGGAGTATTGGGTAGCCGTTGCATTGTCGCCATAGCAACGGCTACATTGGCGCTTGGAGTCCTAAAGACCTGTTTGTCCCCCACCCTGTCGAAGGCATTGTTGAGGTCGCGTGGCTGGACCCTTATGCATCGTGCCTCCTCTTCTACTTTGGCTTCGATTTGTCGGCGATTAAACCGATCAATATTGCATGCTTCGTGTGCAATCCTTTCTTATTCTATTTCACCGACTGCTGGTGGTTTGTCATTACTGACAACATTGATCAAATCCTCTTGTCTTGGTGGGAAAGACAGGAATTGTGGGAACCCCAGGGCGTGATCTGGGATATCCAAATTGTATTCGACGCCTTCATCGTCGTGATGCTGGAGCTCAGTGTGGACAGAGGCATTAGATGCGATGCTAGACAAGGAGCTGGAGTCACCCTCTTGGACTGTGTGGACAGATCCTTCTTGATAATCCTCAATCCGGATCATATTGACGAAGTTGTGTGGCTTCGGCCGAGGTCGATGTATAAAACACAGATCTGAGCGGCGTTGTATATTATACGCGTAGTTGGAGGCAGTGTTTCGCAGGCCGTAGGGCTGGGCCTGGTAGTTCTCCATCGAGGCTTCGTACTCGGAGAGCCGGAGACCTGTCGCAAAGGCTGGCCGGCGACGAGCGGAGCACCCTTCAGGAGTACATATAACCACGAGATCTGTACCGAGTTGTGCGGGACGACTGGCCCGAGCTGGTCGGGTAGATCTATTGTGGGGAGCGGTTACCTGCTCATTAGGTTGACTTTGAATTGAACTTACCAGAGCTAGGGTTTCAACGAGTTTGGTGCCGACCCGATCGATGGAGTCGAGCAGGTCGGTGTTGTCGATCTGCTTCCCTTTGTAGCGGGGAAGCGGACGATGGGTTGTCGGCGTGGCTGAAGATGATGCGGGTGTGGTCGGAGCCAGATGTACCGTGGTCGGAGTCAGATCCACCGTGGTCGGAGCCGTATCCACCGTGGTCGGAACCGTATCCACCGTGGTTGGAGCCGTATCCACCGTGGTCGGAGCCGTAGCCGATGCAGGTGAAGCAGCGGTCGACGCAGATTGAATCCACGCCTCCTCCGTGGTCATGGCGATGAAGTCATCGGAGTCGGTGGTCTAGGTGATCTGACCGACGGTGAACGTGAGGCCGTTCGGTGTAGCCATGGAGCCGGGGATGATGACCATCTTGTTCGCTTGGAGAGCAGTACGCACACCCCCTACCTGGTGCGCCACTGTCGACGAAATATGGTCGGTAGTCTACCTAGGGTTATGCCCAAGATAGTAGATTATCGGCAGACAGATACGCAAACCACAAACAAGACGGTGACGCAAGACAGACACGAGGTTTTATCCAGGTTCGGCCACCAAGAAGGCGTAATACCTACGTCCTGCGTCTGATTGTATTGCTGTATGTCAATGAGAGATGTTTTTTAGAGGGGTCCCCTGCTCGCCTTATATAGTCCGGGGGCAGGGTTACAGATCTGGAAACTAATCCTAGCCAGTTACAATTGTCATAGGTGGCCGGATAAGGATTCTTATTCTAACCGACCAAGATCTTGCTTGATCGTCAAATCTGTCTTGACTCCTTTCGCGGGACTTCGAACAGGTTGGTCGAGCCGCGCATTGTCTTTTGGTGGACCGAACCCTCTTATCCGGGCCGGCCCAAGCCTAGCCGTAAGGGTATAGGGGTTAATACCCCCACAGTCATTAATTTTTTTTGAGCATCTTAATGAATTCAAATAAAAAAACTCAAAACTAGAAAATTGTAGATCTCGTCGAGATCTATAATTTTCATATAAAAATTATCTTCATTTAATTCCGCAAAAAGATATGATTTGATATGATTAATATATCTTAGAAAAATCATATCTTTTTTGCAGTATTAAAAGAAGATATTTTTTATATAAAAATTATAGATCTCGACGAGATCTACAACTTTCTAGTTTTGAGTTTTTCCATTTGAAGTCGTTAAGATGCTCAAAAAAATTAATGACATATTTAGACTTAAGGGTATTTTTGTTTTTTCACACCTGCATTTTGACACCGTTAGAGCCCAATCTGACGGCAGCGTCATGGAGGGCAAAAAAAAAAAGGTTGGAGCAGTGGCGCTGAAGACCGCTGAACTTTTTCAGCGACTCACAGGGGATTGCGATATTTTTTAATGACTCACGAGAAATTCTCTCATATTGGCCATGTTGGGTTTACCCCATATCCGGCTTGTTTAGCTTGTTTTTTTAGCCGGAACAGTATTTTTCTCTCCCAACAATTTAGCCAGAATAGTATTTTTCAGCCAGTTTCAGCCAAGTTCCGTACCAACGAGTCATTTATGCTTGTGCGGCGCAAGTTGCCCCGCAGAGGCTTCCATGTAAGCTTGCACAGTGTTCAAAAATAGGCCCAATTCAGAATTAGCTAGTACTTCACATTTGGCAGTGTTAAGCAATTCAAATTTGCACAAGTGATAGACACAAAAATAAAAATATTTTCACATCCTTCATCTCTACTAGAAACATAAGATCTGTACTACAACATATAAGGGCACGTACAATGCCCAGACGCTTAATTAGATACTTCAGGAAAGAGAAGAGATGAAGCGTCTTTACAAGAGCTCTAACTCACAATGGAAGAAACAACTTAGCAGATTTTAGATAGTTTAAAGAAAAAAATACCATTTAAGAGCCTGTGAACTCACAACGCACAAGCTTGTTCTCTAGTGTTTTTCTCTACTCGAGGCATGTGCGAAATTTGCGGGAGCATCGGCCGCCTGAGGAAGCGTCCCTTCCCTTCACAAGCGCCTGGTTTTGCATGCACTAAGCACCAGCGTGGCAAGCAAGGCATTTAACTACCCATAAGCGCCTTGCCAACTAGGCCTGTTGTACGTGGCCTAAGTGACTACACGTAGCAAAATACAAATAACCAAACACAATTTTGCCTAATACGATTTGCCTATGTAGAACAACCAAAGATGAAACACCAAGATAATGCATACGTTTATGCTAGCTTATATTTAACTGGCTTAAATTATACTGCATAAGTGATCTTCTTAAGAAAAATATACAACATAAGGCATAATACAATCAATCACGTACTAACCAAACATACTCATCCGCTGTGTAGTAAAAATTTGTTCGTCAAAGAGACTCATATTGCACACCCCTAAAATTCGGTGTAGATGCACCCCACAAATATAAAGGTCTCGTTTGTTTCGCTGAAAAAACAAGTCAAAACACTGTTTCGGCTAATTTGTTGTGAGAGAAAAATATTGTTCCACTGAAAAAACAAGCTGAAAAAGATGGATTATAAGAGAAGCGAACGGAGCCAAAATTAGCGATAACTTCAAAATATTCCCATATACACGTCCTTCATGATCTAACTCTATGCAATTTTACTTTTCTTCTATTCGTTCTACCTTCATCATTGTACCGCGGTGTAGTTTTCTTAGCTTACCGTGCTTTAACTGTGCCAAGCACATATAGTATTTCATTAAAAATACGAAACACAGAATGGTCACAGTAATACTCCATCCGTTTCAAAATACAAGATGTTTTAATGTTTCTAGATGTATAGATTTTATTATGTACTCTGGATATATTTACGTCAAATACATATATTATAAAACTGATGGATCTATAAAAAAAATAAAACGTCTTATAATTTAAAATAGAAGGAGAAAAATGTAAACTTACGCAAAACGTCTTATAATTTAGGCTTAAGCAAAATCTAGTACAGGACAGCGCCCCGCTGTGTAGTCAAAAACTGTCGACGCTGAAACTGTCGAAGGCTCCGCCGTGTAGCCGCCGGCGGGCGGCACGGCCTACTTCCGGCGGAGCCCGTACAGGCAGTACTCGCGAGCCGCCAACGGCCGGTCTCGTCGAGCTCGTGTTAAGCATGCCCCCGGCCCAGGCGCGGCAAACGACCGTAGAAAAGCCAAGGGACAGGGGTGCGCGCGCGGTCGCGGACGGATACGGGGATCCAGGATCCTGACGTCCTGATCCCACGCGGGCCCCGGCCTCCACTGCACCCCTCCCTCACGCGGTCACGCCCCCACAGGCAGGAGGCCGCGACACAGGTCCTCCTCTGCCCCGCCCCCCGCCACATCACATAGCATCCCGCCCCTGTGACTTTTGTGACGACGCATTCCGCTTTACCCGACGCATAACGAGAGGAAAACAAATCAGAGGGAATTCGACGACGGCACCAACCCAACAGCACCACCATGGCGGCCGCCGCCACCGCCACCTCGGCCTCGGCCTCCTTCCCCGCGGCCTCCCTCCGCCGCGACACGCGCAGGCCCTCCTGCGTAGCCGCCGCCGCGGCCGCGGCGACGACGGCCGCTGAGGCGGGGCTCGCAGCCGTCCCGGCGTCGCCGCCGACGCCCCTGGTGCGGGTGGTGCCGGAGTCGCTGCAGCGGGAGAGCGGGTGCCTCGTGGCGGGATTCCGGGAGCGCGGCGCGGGCGCGGCGGATGGCGAGGGGTTCGGCGACGCCGCGGCGGAAGGAGGAGGCCCCGGCGCGATGGAGTACCTCACCAGCGTGCTGTCGTCCAAGGTGTACGACGTCGCAATCGAGTCGCCGCTGCAGCTCGCCACCAAGCTCTCCGACCGCCTCGGGGTCAACCTCTGGATCAAGCGCGAGGACCTGCAGCCGGTAATCGATGACGATGCGCACCCTTCGTTTGCTTACCCCGCCACCTTTTTTTGGTTGGCTTGCGTTCGTGGACGTGGATATTTGCGTACTTTTATTCCAAAAAACAGCACCATTTCTTGGAGATGCTGGGGTTTAGATGTTTTCAGCTGCTACTTGTGTTTGTGGGATAGATTTGCACTCGCCTGTGACCTTGTTCAGTGTCATCTGTTGGGTATTTGGGGGTTTACCTTGGTACTGTCGTGCTATGCTGTTAACCGGGTTCCAACGGGATGCTTGGATTCGCAGAATCACGGGGATAGGTACTCGGACATTCCCTTTATTTCTCCACTTTGGCTTTGATACGTTCTTGTCACGCTTTCTCCAAGGAGAATAGACGTTGCAGGACATTTTGCACTTTTGACTTGTTATTTATTATCGCTGATACTGGGAGTGCTGAAACCTTGAGGTGGCTGTTTTTTGGGTAGCTAGAGTCTGTGAAACTTGATTCCACAAGTCTATAGGAGCTTTAGTTTCTTTAGAATCTCAAAGCTCAACAGGCTAGGGCTAGACTTGTGAACTGCAGCATGATTCAGGGTCTTGAGAATTTGTATATATTGTGTTATTAGCAACAGCAAAAACCATAATGAAAGGACGTTATTTGCATATTCTTTCAAGAAGAGGGAACCCTTATATGCATATTCAAAGATAATTTCCCTATCTAGTATTTTGCCATACACACGTTTTATACATGATATGGTTCCTAATTTAATTTTGTTTGACTGTATTTAGCGTTTATATGTGCTATTCCAAATTCATTGAAAACTGCTATTCTACTTTTATGTTTTCTTTACTTTCCTCATATTTTGTTTGCTTGCTGTACAGGTGTTCTCATTCAAATTGCGGGGAGCATACAACATGATGGCAAAGCTCCCCCGTGAGCAGTTGGAGAGGGGCGTCATATGCTCCTCTGCTGGAAACCATGCCCAGGGTGTTGCTCTTTCCGCTCAGAGACTGGGATGCGATGCTGTCATCGTCATGCCCGTGACAACACCAGAAATCAAGGTTTCTGATCTTTAGATGCTGAACTTAAGACACCCCTTTACATGATTCAGTTTACTTTAGTGCTCACTGAATAATGCAACACCTTAATTCCAGTGGAAATCAGTGGAGAGGTTGGGTGCAACGGTGGTCCTTGAGGGGGACTCTTATGATGAAGCTCAGTCATACGCAAAATTACGATGTCAGCAGGAAGGCCGCACATTCATACCTCCCTTTGATCATCCTGATGTCATCACTGGACAAGGAACTGTCGGCATGGAAATTGTTCGGCAGCTGCAAGGTCCACTGCATGCAATATTTGTACCTGTTGGAGGTGGTGGATTAATTGGTGGAATTGCTGCCTATGTAAAACGGGTTCGCCCAGAGGTCTGCTTTCCATCTTACCATTTCTTTTTTATTTTAAAAATCCTATGCTGAAGACAACAAAGTTTCTTTACACGCCTTCATGGAGACTGGCGTGTCCCTGATATATTAAGTTCATTTTTAAGTTGAATCGTTTCATATTGGATCAATCTTGTTAATGTAATTTCTTTCTGGATCTTACATTGGTTTCTAGTCAGGCTGATATTTTTTTGGAATGTTTTTGAAACATTTTTCTTTGTACAGGTGAAAATAATTGGGGTGGAACCCTCAGATGCAAATGCAATGGCATTATCCTTGTGTCATGGTAAGAGGGTCATGTTGGAGCATGTTGGTGGGTTTGCTGATGGTGTAGCTGTCAAAACTGTTGGGGAGGAAACATTTCGCCTGTGCAGAGAGCTAGTAGATGGCATTGTTATGGTCAGTCGAGATGCTATTTGTGCTTCGATAAAGGTGAGAACTATACATATGGGTGTTTTACTGAACACTGTTAAAATTTTTATAGTCTGAACTCACTTCGAGCTCAGTATACAATGTTCAAGAAAAGGAAGATAGTAATTTTGTTGCACCAGTATTCTCTGCTGCAGTGGTCTGTCAATATAAACCACCCAGTCATGAGTTTTTTTTTTTAAAGTTACATGTTCAAAACACTATCTAGGGGGAATGTTGTATAATGTTATGTCATTAACTCTGTAATCTAGCGTCAATTCCTGTGATGTGTAGAGTGTTGTCTAATTTAGTGAGGTGTTTGGGGTTTTATGGATACACATATAGGATGCATAAATATTATGCAATGTCTATTGCATTCCAATCTTACATTCATATTCCTATCATCCTTCTTCACCAATGCTGCATCTGCATTGTACATGGGATTTTGATCCTTCTGTATTCTTGGTGCTGAAATATGTCTTTTCATGTGTGCAGGATATGTTTGAGGAGAAAAGAAGTATCCTTGAACCTGCTGGTGCCCTTGCATTGGCTGGGGCTGAAGCCTACTGCAAATACTATAACTTGAAAGGAGAAAATGTGGTTGCAATAACTAGTGGGGCAAATATGAACTTTGATCGACTTAGACTAGTAACTGAGCTAGCTGATGTTGGCCGAAAACGGGAAGCTGTGTTAGCTACATTTCTGCCAGAGGAGCAGGGAAGCTTCAAAAAATTCACAGAATTGGTATGCCTTATGAGGTAGTTCTGCCAACACATAAGTTTAAGATCCATTTCCTGTCTTATGATTTCTCATTCTGCAGGTTGGCAGGATGAATATTACTGAATTCAAATACAGATATGATTCTAATGCAAAAGATGCCCTTGTTCTTTACAGGTACATATCAAAGTTTGTCGTTTTTCTTTTTAATTATGTATCCATATCAAACTACCAAAATTCTTTACCTTGACTAAGATATATATTTTATTATTTTTAGTTTATTTATCTGAGATTTTTATTTATTAGTATGTACAGCAACGGTTAGCTTAGGGGTTGTTTGGTTCCTTAGTCTAGATTTTAGTCCCTGTCCCATCGAATGTTTGGACACATGCATGGAGTATTAAATATAGATTAAAAAAATAACTAATTACACAGATTGCGACTAATTTGCGAGACGAATTTTTTAAGCCTATTTAGTCCATGATTTGATAATGTTGTGCTACAGTAAATATGTGCTAATGATGGCTTAATTAGGCTTAATAGATTCATCTCGTAAATTAGTCTACTCCTGTGTAATTAGTTTTTTAATTAGCTCATAGTTAGTCCTCCTAATTAGCATCCGAACGTTCGATATGACACGGACTAAACTTTAGTCCCTGGAACTAAACACCCCCTTAGATGCTTACGTTATTATCTGTAACAGTGTTGGCATCTACACTGACGACGAGCTTGGAGCAATGGTGGATCGCATGGAATCTGCAAAACTGAGGACTGTTAACCTTACTGACAATGATTTGGCAAAGGACCACCTTAGATACTTTGTAAGTTGCATCTTTCACACTGTTGGCAAATTATTTTGTCAAAGAGATCAATTGTAATTTTAGTTCATTTCAGTGTTCATATGACAATAGTTAACTGGATTTGCATTGTGTGACATAGGACCTATCAAAATTGTTTTACTTACCTCGCGTCCATTTTTGTGCAAATTTCTGCTATCTTGTTCATGATTTCACATTATCATTTTTTCAGATTGGAGGCAGATCAGAAATAAAAGATGAACTGGTTTACAGGTTCATTTTCCCGGAAAGGCCTGGGGCCCTTTTGAAATTTTTGGACGCGTTCAGCCCTCGTTGGAACATCAGCCTTTTCCATTACCGTGCACAGGTACATGATGAGTTTTGTCTGTAGCCTTCTTATAATAGTGTCTATTATGCAATCTCATAATTTGAAACGATGATCGTTTTTCACTTCTTTGAAAGCCGGAACCTGAACAGAAAAAACATCTCTGCTCTTCAAATGATCATATGCCCCTTTCCATTTCAAACATGAGGAAAAAAAAAACATATGCCTTGCTGAAGTTGTTCTGGGACGTGTATATTGCTTGTATTGATGATACTAAACAATGGAGAGAACCAACAAGGGTTGCAATTATATAATTTCATCATCTGATCTAATTCTCTTGTGCAGGGTGAAACTGGAGCAAATGTATTAGTTGGTATACAAGTGCCGCCAGCAGAGTTCGATGAATTCAAGAGTCATGCTGAGAATCTCGGGTACGAGTACATGTCAGAGCACAACAATGAGATATACCGGTTGCTGTTGCGTGACCCAAAGGTCTAATGTCATATGGCTTTGCTCCCATAAGTTGGTGACACTTTTCAAGGAAGATTCTGCTGCAAGGTAGAAGTGCAAGTTTCTTCTAAAGTTGAAATGAAGCCGTCACCAAATGTAGCTTCAGTGTGCCATCTGTTTATCCAGATCATGTAGTGTATCAGTTGTGTATCTTTGTTGTTGTGCTTCGTGATCTCAATTTATCGGTTTGCGGCACCTAGAGTTTGTCAAATAATGATAACCAATATGTTATCTAAATATCTGATAATAATTATGTAATTGTGATTTGGGCTGCATCACTGCTGTAAAGTGTAAACCCTTTTCTCTCTGCAATATTGAGTTATCAACAAATTTGAGTAAGATCTGAATGTTCTTTCTTTTTTGTGTATGACAAGAATTGTAACTGAAGCATAGATGAAGGCATATTAAACCTCCTTTGTGCCATTTGCTGTCGTCTAAAGTTCAAACTACGAGAAAATCTTTCATTTTATTAGCATAAGTAAACCGTGTCTGTGAAAGTGCCAAGCTTTATTTTACAGAATGTGTATCATGTGACAAGAAATTGAGAATTTGTGTGGTGTAATGTTCTGTTACATTGTTTCGATTGGATGGATGGTCTCAATGTCATGGTGAGAGCGCGATACCGTGTCAGTCGTATGGTCGATTTGATGCTGTGTACTTGTGTTGCCATTACTCAGAGTCGCAGCGAGGAAACGGTGGGGCGACTGTTGTAACGTCGATTGGTGGTTAAGCTCGACTACTGGAGTCACTTGTCACGGACAGTAACATTTCTTGGAATGTATCAATAACCTAGACCTGGAGGACTTATTTTCCTTTATCTTGCATATTGGCATGCTGTCCCTGCTAAGGTTTTGTTTGGATGTATGCGTATCCACTTCAATCCACATATGCTAGAGTAAAAATGGAATAGAATTTAGTTTAATTCAACTCCAACACATGTGGATTGAGATGAATACATATACATCAAAACAAGGCCTAAGACAATCGCCGTGTTCGTTTGGGCTTGTTTGGCTGATAAGCTATGACTAAAAGTACTGTTGGCTGATTTGATGTGAGAGAAAAATATTATTCGTTGGCTGAAAAAATACGACTTATAAGCCAAACAAACCCAACCCTTATATCAGCATCGCCATCATGGAGTTCTAAATTAGAATAAATCACGAAATAAAATTACAATTTCACTGCAAATCAAGTTTTGTCACCACCGCATCACCGCTCCAGCCTAGCTGTTGCTGAAGCGTCAGTTTCAGCCTTTCAGGCTCACGCACGACGGCACCACTGCACCAGCCACCATGAGGGTCCAGGCCAAGGCTGCTGATATCCAACGGTTCCCGATCCATAGCCCCGGTCCATTCGAGCCCATCCCCCGCACGTCCTCTACGCGTTCAAATGTCCATACCAACTGGACGGCCGGCCCCACCTTGGAGTCTTTCAAACAAACTCTCTCACTGCTGTCACGGCCCACAGTTTTATTGTCCCCATCTGCAGAGACTCAGCTTACCAGCACCGGCGCTCGAACGCCGCGTCCAGGCAACCCATCCTTCCGACCCCGACCGTCGGCACCTCGCAAGCAAAACTACAAGCTCGCTTTTAAAATCTGTCGCTGCAATTCTCTCCTCTGTTTCCCACTCGTTAGATCCCACCGCCACCCGCCGCTCGCCGCCGACGAGCACCGCAGCCTGACACAGAGCCGCGGGCGAACCTTCGCGTGCGGCCTCGCTCGGGATGGCGACTATGGGGAGCCTGATCGGGCTGGTGAACCGGATCCAGCGCGCGTGCACCGTCCTCGGCGACCACGGCGGCGGCGGCGGCGAGGGCTCCCTCTGGGAGGCGCTCCCCTCCGTCGCTGTCGTTGGCGGGCAGGTACGCTCCGCCCACCACCTCCAGATCCGCCGTGCTCAGGAGCCAGGTCCTAGATCTGGCCAGCGCGCTAACCGCTAACTTTTGGTTGCGTTTTTCTCTTCTGATGCCTCCAGAGTTCCGGGAAGTCGTCGGTGCTCGAGAGCATAGTGGGGAGGGACTTCCTGCCCCGTGGATCTGGTAATGCTGCAGCTAGATCACGCGCGTGCTGTTCGATTTGGGTCCGCTCGGGTGCTTACGGATTCACTTTGCGTTTGATTAGGTATTGTCACGAGGCGGCCTCTAGTGCTGCAGCTCCACAAGACAGATGGTGGGCACGAGTATGCTGAGTTCCTCCACGCCCCGCGGAAGCGGTTCACTGACTTTGGTAAGACGAACGTTTTGCATTATTCATCTCAGCAATTTACTTGTTGTCTTCAATTCTGTTAGGGTAGTGTACTAAGATTACTGTCTGCTTGTTGGGAAGCTTATGGTTGGACTTAAATAAAACAGATACACATGGAACATTGTGCATCATCCGTCTTCCCAAAGATCAGATGAAATCTATGTACTTAAATGACTTCGTGCTCTATGAGTTATGATATTAATGTATGGTGCTATTACTATTACATGCTTCCAGTAATAGCTAGCATGGCATAATATTTAAGAGCAACAGGGCATATTAGGAGTTGCCCTTCGAATTGCACTTACAACCAGTGAGATGTAAAAACTATCGCACAACACATTCAAGAAATATTTGCACTGCATATAGCCTTACTCTACCTTAGTTGCTTTGTTTTTTCATAAATGGACGAAATGCAGTGGTTTTATCTTATTATTGTGCGCTGTAGATCAGATGCCACAAAAAAACTATTCACTGTATTTAAAAAAGAATGAGAAATGTCATGTGAGATAGCCGGTAGGAACTAATTGTGACTAGTTCATGAAAGAAATATCTGTTTACCAGTTCATTGATGGAGCTTTGATAGTTATTTACGTTTCCATCTATGTCTATGTTTTATTAATGAGATGCCAGAGTATTTGTTATTGAATTCCTCTTTCCATTTTTGTATATTTGCTGGATATGTTTGGTTAAACTATTGTTATATCCATATAATTGCAGCTGCTGTGAGGAAAGAGATTGCCGATGAAACAGACCGCATAACTGGGAAAACTAAAGCTATTTCAAATGTTCCCATCCATTTGAGTATATATTCGCCACATGGTAAGTGTTGATTCTTGTTCTGAATTTCTGATTTCTGAAGTGTGCTTGGTTGATTTATTCCAAGCTTCAACGAATATGAGATTAGGCATTAGGATTTAGGACACCTTATTTAATGTGACCAAAGATAATACAAGTAATGCATGAAGTGATCAAAGATAATATCAACTAATGTATGGTAGGTGTGGTGGACCTAGAGTTTCCAACATTGGTTTTAGAATCAGCGGATTTCTTATTTGAAGATTTCATTGATTTTGCTCCTCCAGTAAAACCTATAGATATTGTAGGTGTTCATGGAATTGGCATAGGCAATGCTCTGAAATAGTTTAGTTTGTGTTTTGTTGATTTTCTGGGTACACAGAGGTCAGGTCAGAATAATGGTGTGAGATAGTACGAGTCATCTGTGCACTAAAACTTTTAAGATTAACTTTACTCAGGATTGAGTGATGGCAAAACCTCTTAAATCTTCTATGCATTATGATATCGAATTGAGCGATTCTGGTTTGGTGGGTCTAGATTGTCCAAAAATATTGTGTCCTGTTTTCTATTCAAGGTGTACATATGCCTCAAAGTAGTAGCCACATATGTAGACTCATGATTCTTTCTCGTTCCTGTTCCTGAAGTACAATTACCAAAAAGGGAAAATAACTATAGCTTGTTATGTTAGCTTTATTATGTCACTTGAAGTTTTATATGCAGTGAGTACATTTATGTTCCGTATCCCTTGAACTGTCTGTAGATTAATGTCACATTTCTATTTGCAGTTGTTAACTTGACACTTATTGACCTTCCTGGACTGACAAAGGTCGCTGTAGGTAATGACTTAGTTGCTTTGGTTTTGGTAACCATACCTTCTATTATTTAACTTTTGGTACCTGCACCATTTTACTACAGAGGGGCAACCAGAATCTATTGTTCAAGATATTGAAAACATGGTTCGATCTTACATTGACAAGGTAAAGAAAATCATCTCTGTTGGTTGCTATTAGTTATAGTGTGATGCTTACTTGAGTTACTTGTACTTCTTGAATTTTCTGTGGCATATGTAGCCCATTTCCAGTATTATCCTTTGTTTAGCTTACATTGACTTGTGAGCACTATTTTCCCTGATCTGGGCACTATGAATTTACAGATAGACTTGTGTAACTCTAGTCACATAACTAGATCAAAAAATCATGAGCTGTATATTATGTTTCGCCACATATTTTTAAAACCTAATATTTTCTTTTACTTCTGTTCTTTTTTTCTGGAATCTTCAGCCAAATTGCATCATTTTGGCTATCTCCCCAGCTAACCAAGATATAGCAACGTCAGACGCTATCAAGCTTGGTAGGGATGTTGATCCTTCAGGTGCAGTTTTGATTTTTTTTCCCTCCCTACAGCATTTGAAATCACACTTTCCATTAGACAGGATTACCGATAAACCATTTTGTTGGCGTACCTAATAGTCAGTGCAGTCCCAATCATATATATTAACAATTTTTCTCTTAACATCTTAAGGTGACAGGACTTTTGGAGTCTTAACAAAGCTTGATTTGATGGACAAGGGTACCAATGCCGTTGATGTATGGCACTTTTCAATTCTTGTTTCCTCATCCTCCATGTATGTAGTACTAAAAGTTCCTCTCTCCATGGAATCCTAGGTACTTGAAGGGAGGCAATATCGCTTACAACACCCCTGGGTTGGAATTGTCAATCGCTCACAAGCTGATATCAACAAGAATGTTGATATGCTCTCAGCAAGACGCAAAGAAAAAGAGTACTTTGAGAGTAGTCCTGAATATGGTCACTTGGCACATAAAATGGGTGCAGAGTATCTTGCCAAGCTTCTGTCACAGGTGAGGGCATTTTGCTGCTGTGGCATGCTTCTAACCATAAACTTTTGAATTTCTTATACTGACTGCTGATGTGTTTCCATTTATTTATCCAGCATTTAGAGGCTGTTATCAGAGCCAAAATTCCAAGTATTATAGCCATGATTAACAAAACAATTGATGAAATAGAAGCCGAGTTGGATCGACTTGGTAGGCCAATCGGAGGTGATGCTGGGGTAAGAATTACTGTATTTTTTAATGATCTCTGTTACGTTGTGGCGAGAATTATTCATATGCATTGTCGGTGGTTTGTGCCACAAGCTGCATTATTTATTTGCAGGGATGATGCCACTGTGCATTATACATTTCTATAAATCTTGTTTATGGTGTATGTCTCTCATATTGTTCCCATAATCTGCAGGCTCAGTTGTACACAATCTTGGATATGTGTCGTGCATTTGACCGTGTCTTTAAAGAGCACTTAGATGGCGGGTAAGATATTCAATTGGCCTTTTCCATAATGTTCTTGTGCCTTCCATGATTATTGCCGATGTATGTTGACAAATTATCATACTTATATGTATTGTTAAGATAGAGCATTTTTAAGGAATGATGTTGATAATTAACTTACACTTAACCATTACTACCTTATTTCTCAGGCGGCCAGGTGGAGATCGGATATATGGCGTCTTTGACAACCAGTTACCTGCAGCACTGAAAAAGCTTCCATTTGACCGACATCTTTCAATGCAAAATGTTCGTAAAGTTATTTCGGAGGCTGATGGTTACCAGCCCCACTTGATTGCCCCTGAGCAAGGATACAGAAGGCTTATAGATAGTTCTCTAAGCTACTTTAAGGGTCCAGCTGAAGCGTCTGTTGATGCGGTATGACGTCTATGTTGATGCATATCTCCTTGTAGTATTCTAGTTCATGTTTGAATAGTTGATGCATAAGTGTGTGTATACATTTAGTAATTTCATATCCTAATATCTGATATTATATATTCTTGTATTATCCACCCATTACATTCATAACTGTTGGTGTACATGTACTCCTGTCTGCTGGTAAAAACTTTGGCAATGTTAGATAGGCACATGAGAAAAAAATAGGGAATTGCTTGGGGTCTTGGAATCATCAAAAAAGAGCTGAAATTAAAGGCTCATTGGCCTTGCTGCCAAAATCATATGATGTGCACACTATTACCATGACGGCATGACCCTAGTCTAGGGATGTCCCAATGACTGAATGAAGTCACGTTCAAGTGATGCAGTGTGACAGTGATGTTCTGAAATGTGATGGAAGCGAAGTACAAGCTGTTGGTTTGATGCTAAATTGAATTTTTTACGTTGTTGCTTGATGAAGAAAAATGTCAATATCCATATTTTCTTGGTCATTTGAATTTTATTTAAAGCTATATTTCACAGGATCTTGGTCACTATATGCAGTTAAGGGCATCAGTGGTGGTTGCATCGGTTCATTGCCACCATGTGTACTGCCCTGGTATAAAAAAAATTGCTCGTGAACAATCACTCCGCAAGTAGACCCCCACAATAAGATTACGGGAAGAAAACAGTGCTACGATGTCTTGGAAGTAGTCCCGTGGTCAAAACTTTGGCAGCCAAAATAATTTTTAATGCACTTACATTACATCGACTCATAAATAAGTGTTGATTCTGCTCTTACCTGCTCATGCATTGAATATTCCAGTAGTTTGATTTGATATGGTTTGCTCCCACGCCAGCTCAGGGTTTGCTTTTCTTTGCCACTGGAGAAGCCCTAATGATGTTCTCATATTGCAGGTCCATTTGGTCTTAAAGGAGCTTGTTCGGAGATCGATTGCAGCAACAGAGGTTGCCTTCTTTGTACCTTCCTTTGTTTTGTCTTACTGGTTAATCTCAAATTGTCTTTGGTATCATAGGAATTGAAGCGATTCCCAACACTTCAATCGGATATAGCTGCTGCTGCAAACGATAACCTGGAAAGATTCCGTGAGGACGGACGAAAGACTATTCTTCGTCTAGTAGAGATGGAAGCCAGCTACCTAACAGTAGAGTTTTTCCGTAAACTTCCTACTGAACCAGAGAAAGCAGCTGATAAGAACACTCCAGTGAGTGATAGATATCAGGACAATCATCTCAGAAGAATTGGTAAATTCACCTTCCTTTCTCTCTTTGTAGATTTGTAGAAAAAGGACATCTGGTTAGCAGAGATGTGCAACCACTTCTTAATTTCTTATCCATCAGTAGAAACGCAAGATTAAATAATAGGAAGTACTTTATCAGCCCAGTTGGTTTCCCAACAGTTGGTTGTAACTACGCTTCTATATCTCAAGTGCATTGTGGAATATGATATTGACATTAACCTAGGGAGCAATCAGGGTAGCGTTTTGCTTTTTTTCTCTACGTAAACACATGATTGTAGTACCATGGTCCTTTGTATTAGCTCATCCTGGAGTTTGGTTTCTGCATTATGATGTACCACTAGTTATGGCTTGATTGTTGTTTTATTTTCTTTTCCTTGTCAGGATCGAATGTGTCATCTTATATTAATATGGTCTGTGAGACTCTGAGGAACACAATTCCAAAAGCCATCGTACATTGTCAAGTGAAAGAGGCAAAAAGAAATTTGCTTAACCGTTTCTATGCTCATGTGGGAAGCAAGGAGGTATGTTTACCTTGATTCCTTGACTAATTACATTGTTTTGTACACAATTTGAAGACAGGTGTTTGCATTTGTAGTTAAATCTTGGTTTACTAACTACTGTTTTTTCACATCATTTAATTGTTTTGTAAGGCTGCACTGGTTGGGCATGCACAACAAATTTTATTAAACATCAGTTTTGTTGAATTTGATATGTAGACAGCCCTGGTTTCTTGTAGTTTGTGTACTTGTTCTCTGATGCTTTTTCTTGATACCAGCTGATCACAGGGTTCAGAGAACCTGGGTGTAGTGTTCAGTTTCCCCTTATTTTAATTAATCCGGTCTAGATCGTTTCATTTTAGCAAATGGTTCTTGAAAGATTTTTACATATTCCTGATTACTCCAATTTATGCAATACAACTTGGAAACAGCTGAGCGCGATATTGGACATTGAATGAAGTTATCTTTCCCTCATTTGCTTTGCTTTCATAATCCAGAAGAAGCAGCTGAGCGCGATGTTGGATGAGGACCCTGCTTTGATGGAGAAGAGGGATGCCTTGGTCAAGAGGCTAGAGCTGTACAAATCTGCAAGGAATGAGATCGACTCGGTCGCATGGAAATGATTGGCTTGTGAATTGTGACAGCTACAGCTGGAATGTAGAATGTACAACCGCAGCAGCACACGTGTGATTGCAGTAGAATGTTCAATTCTTTTTTACATTTGAATTTAACCTGGAGGCCTTGTACGCAGTTTTCACTCTAGTATTTTTTTTCCAAACATGCTTATTTGGCCGCCTTGGCCTTAAACACGATTGTGTTGTGCGTGGACGATCTGGTCTCCGGTTGATATAAGAGTATAGATGTATTCTTTTGTTGATTTTACTGCCTTGATGATCTCAATAGTTTTGCCCCAGTGAGAATAATGTTTTTTTTGGTACTTTATTGGGTGGGATGAGGGAGTGTTGTTAGGTGCTTGCTTGATTGTACTGAAAGTTGCAACAAATGAAATTGTGCAACAAGGATGACCAACTGACCATGGTATGGATAAATACTGCTGCGTCAGTACGTGAATCTCCGTGTTTTCGATGGTTAACGGTTTACATGAGAAATACTAGTGCACTAATTTACTGGAAGCACTTGCAAAGGTGCAACTTAGCTACCAGTAATGAGCAAATAATAACATGTGAGGTAACTGACTACAGGAGGTCCCTGAGAGTTGTAGTTGTCCTGGCAGTCTTCTTTTTGCCCTGGAAACAAAACAAGTTTGATTTTTGACACGTCTGAAAATGCATGTTACACCGAGTTTTCGAAGTAATATCTGCCATGCATTCATCACCTTAGGACTCGTATTTGCTTGCTCTGCTCATGAGTTGGTCTGTCCTGTTCTGGGAGCTGCTCTGCAGCTGCAGGGGCCGGCCGTGCTCGTCATACAGTATGACCCCGCTGAACCGCGGAAGCTCGCAGCGCGTCCCCATCAGTATCCTCCGTTGCCACACCGGCGTCCTCCGTGGCGTCATCGGCGTCCTGCAGCCCTCTGCTGCCGCTGCCTTCTTCCCGTCCGCCGTGGCGCCCCTGGACACCGTCGACCTCATCCCGGCCGTTACCACCGGCTCCACCGCGACGCTTCTGGTGCTCCCGCACGGGAGCCTGGGGGGCGGCGGCGCGCGGAGCCTCCTGCCCAGCACGTCCATGCAGTCGTAGTACTCGAACCCGCGCTTCTCGGGCTTCCTGCTGCCCGCCTTGCCGTTGCCAGCCTTCTGTAACTGTAAACCCGAACGGCCAGAGCCGTGCGGTGGGTGGAAGACGACCTCCTCTGGCTTGGACGGCCGGCCGTCGTCGTTCCTGACGACGAAGAGGGCCTTCGGTGTGCCGCGCCTTGGCTCAGGCTGCTGCCGCCGCCGGTTGGCCTTGCATCGCAACATGGACGCGCAGAGCCCCATGGGACAGTCGCTGGAGATAGCAGGAGGCGAGCTTTGGAGCCCTGGACTTGGTTGGAATGAGGGTTCAGAAGGAAACTGTGCTCGTTGGCCGGTGGTTTTGCGTTTTTTTTTTTTTTTGTTTTATGGAGCAAGCAACCAACCAACCAAAGCAAGATGATGACGACTAATGGGAGTGATGTAAAGGAAAGGTAGATTCAGCTGCTTTGGCTTCTTTTCCTTCCGTGCTTAGGAGTATGTATCCCAAGCCTTGCTAAAGAATATGTAAATTTGGGTGTAGATCGGAGGAAAACCTTGCTAAAAAAGAATGTGTAAAATTGGGGGTGGACCGGAGCGAATTGCTTCGCTGGAATCGCTGCCATTTCTTCGAATTGCGGCGCAGGTTGCCGCTTCTGCGAGGGCTCCACTGCCGCCGCCTTGTTCGATCAAAGTGCTTTACTTGCGTGTGACGTTTGTATTCCCAAAAATCCTGGTAGGCTTTGCACTGCACGGTGTTCAGATGGATATTTCTTTCCTTAAAATGTCGTCTTAAGTGGGCTCAAGACATTTGGGTTTGGACGACCATTGCGTGCCCTGATCAGTCGGAAGCAGATGAAATGGTCTTAAAGAACAAAACAATAATGCTTGCAGTGCATTTCTTTCCTGCTATGGTAGCTAGTGCTATCACAGGCGGCTCTTGAAGTCGTCCCATTGCACTCCCTTCTCCAGGTACTCGATGTTGTTGGGGTCAAACGGCCCCCTCACCACGTCGATCGACTGTATGATCGCCCTCTCCGGCAGGACACTCCTCGACGGATCCGCGGCGGTTCCCCCGCTCAAGTTCGACGAGAAGCCCTGCGACAGAGCGAGATCACGCGTCAGCGACAGAATCGATGGGTCAGCCTGCGCAGCTACGCCGACCCACTACTAGACCCGGCAGCCGCATTGCGTCCACCATCGTGGCAGTTCAGGGAAAAACTGCACTGCACCAGTGCGACACAACGCTGTAGTAATAAATAAGGCCAGTGTCGTCGGGTACCCTGAAGACGAGCACGACTTCGACCTCGTCGTCCACCCGGGCCTTCACCAGGAGCGCCTGGTCGCGGGCGTCCTCGGTGTACCGCTCCATCCTCGCGACGTCCTCGTTGTGGCCCCACTCCTCCTCGTCCTCCTCCTCCTCATCCTCGTCGTACCGCACCTGCCGCCTCACGTGGCAGACCGCTCCGTCCGCGCGCGCGTCCTTGACGCTGACAAGGAGGAGGCGGGGAAGGTGCCCGAGGCCGCGCGCTGGGTGCGGGAGCGCTCCGCTGGCGCCGTGGAGGTGGAGGTGGCAGGGGCGGGCGGCAGGCGGAGAGATGGTCGGTGTGGCGCAGTGGAGCTGGAGCACCATGCTGGGTGAGGGTGAGGGCTCAGCGAGCGAGGCGTCAGATGGATAAGGCGCGGTCTGTGCGCTGTCACTAAATCGTCGTTTCTGCAGCCTGGCACTGTCAGTGTGGAGACGAGGAGGCGAGTGGCGCCTGAATACAGTGGCCATACGCACATATATGCCCTGATGGTGCCTCTCAAATTTCTAGCAAGTTCAAGACACGCGTGCCGTTCTAGTACACTGGTAAGTTCTGGACGAAGAAATTAGCTGTAATTTGCGAGTGGTCTCGGTCTCGGCTGGCAAACATGCAGTTTGCGAGTGGTCTCGCTCCCGGCTGGCAAATTCTCGTTAAGAAAATTTAAGGTAATAGTAAGAAACTAAGAAATGTGATTTTTTTTTTTGTTATAAAATACAACTCCTTTCAGTTATCTTTAATGGCTGTTCTGAAGAAAATCTTTCAGCACACCAGTAAAATCCGGAAAGAAGCAACAGTTCACCTAAATCCTTTAAAAAACTTAAGCAAGTAATGATTTACTTTGCTAGCTGTCGCAAGTTGCATATTACAACCAAGCAGAAGGGGCAAACATTTAAAAAGGCAAAATCATTTGCTTGTGGCACTTGTATGATGATTCAATGGAGGCAACAAACTTATTGAGTATGCTCTGCTTCCCATACACAACACGGAAATGTACTGTTCAGGTTTTGCTGCTCTGAAAATCTAGAGGCAGTCCAAATTATACACCAACCTCCCAAGAAAACAAGCAAGCAACGGTGGTGAAACTCGTAGCATGGAAAAAAGGGACTAAGAAGTTCTCTGAAGATTAGCTTGAAGGTGTGCAATTCTCACTTCTTCAGCAAAGTCGCACTGCATTGGGCCATAATCTTTGAAGCTCGAGTGATTGCATCAGTCATGTAGAAGTTCTCCACAACAGTTTTGAATGGTGTTGAGCTGACTTGTTGCTTTACAGGGGGCTTAACCTCAGCAGACATTGTGGATGGCTCCCTCTCGTCTACATGTACCAGACTGGGTGCAACCGTACTAATCCGGTCCCTCACAGCTGAGAGACTGTCATAAGGCAGTTGGGCCCCAGCAACCTCAGAAAGAGCGCGGATGATCTTCCAGTCATCCCTAGCATCACCAACCGTAGGAACAGCTGGGATGGTCCACTGGGTGCATCCTTCGGTATTCTCGTAGGTGCCTTCCTTCTCACTGAATGCTGAAGATGGCAGAATAACATTGGCCCTATAGACAGCCTTGTCACCATGGTGTCCCTGATAAACAACGATTGCATCGTCTGGAAGCTTGTCCAGGCTTATATCATCAGCTCCCATCAGATACAAGAACTTTGCGGACTTGATGCTCTCGGCAGGATTAGCAATAAGCCCAAGATCAAGAGCTGCAGCCTGTGCAGCATGGAGCAACAGGACATTAAGGCCATTCCAGTCTGGTCTCGTCACATTGAACTTCTTGGCTACAGTCTCAATTGTGGAGAACAAGGCATCTTGATCTTCCCGTTCAAATAATCCAGCTCCAGCAATGATAACAGGGTTCTTGGCGGATTGCAGTACTGAGCAGAAAGGATGACAACCCTCAGCAATCTCAACAAGGGTCTGTGGTCCTGTGCCAAGATGATCATGGTTATAGTTAAAGTCAGCTGGAGGACCAATGTAGCCCACCTTTGCTTGTGTTGCTTTAACAGTCTTCCGAATCCTAGCATTAACCATTGCAGCTTCCACCCTTGGCTGTTCCATGGCACAAAACGAATGTGTCATCATAACATTATATTCACAATAAAACTTCATAACAGCATGACGTGACTAAAAGGCAGCATATGGAGACAAAAAGCTCAATAGTAGAACTTATAAACATGATACGCCAAACTAACCAGTTCAATTTATAACTTTTCCTGATAAATTTGGTGTCTCCATATGCTAGAAAATTGAAGTCAACAATAACTTTTGTTTCAAGAACATCAGCCCCATTTTAATTCCTAAGCACCACATAGCTATTGCAAAAGCATGCCAACAGCACAAGATCCAATGATTATACAATATAATGGTATATTTCAGAGAATGCAATTAGCAATCAAGAAAATGGCACTAAGCACTGATGAGAATTTTACCTGAGTGCCAACCAAAAGGAAGACATCAGCCTTTTCAAGCCCAGCAATGCTCGTATTCATTAGGTAGTTAGATCGCATATCTGCTGGAGGATTGGGACCATTTCCCTCACATAGCACTTTATCTGAACCCATTCTGTTAACAAAATCTTTCAGTGCCATCATGGATTCTGCATCAGAAAGTTTTCCAGCAACTCCAGTTATTTCTTCTGGCTTAACTTGATGCAAAACCTCAGCAACAACTGCAAGAGCATCACGCCACGTCACGGCCTTAAACCTGCCATCAGGACCACGGATCATAGGGTCATTTAGTCTTTGCCTCTTCAGACCGTCATAACAAAACCGTGTTTTGTCCGATATCCATTCCTCATTAATGTCCTGCAAGGAACAGGAAAAGTGATGTTCACAAAACATATTAACATAATAACCTTCGTTTTCTCAAAGATATAGAATAGTAGAGTAAATGGAATCAACGATACACCACGAAGCATTAGGTCACATGAATACTCACCAACAAAACAAACACAAAAGAGTCAAAATTTTAAGAGAAATGGAGAATAAACAAACCTCATTGAGACGTGGAACAATGCGCATAACTTCAGGTCCTCTGCTGTCGACTCTTATGTTGGATCCCACTGCATCAGTAACATCAATAGTCTCGGTGCCCTTCAGTTCCCAGTTCCGAGCTTTAAATGCAAATGGCTTGGATGTAAGAGCCCCAACAGGGCAGATATCAATAACATTTCCAGATAGTTCACTTGTCATAAGTTTCTCAACATATGTTCCAATTTCTTCACCACTGCCACGACCTAACATACCAAGGTCTTGAACTCCAGCAACCTCAGTAGCAAACCTGACACACCTGCAATTTGAAAAGAAAATAGCATCACATATCAGCCAAGGTACAGAGCTTGCACAAGTAGCGAAACAATTTTTTCTACAGCACACAATGACAATGCAAAATAAGAAACCAGTAGAATGAAGCATGAATAGATCAGATAGAATGCTTGAAGAATGAAAACCTTACAGAATACACATAGAAACAGGATAGGCCTGAAAAAAACACCTGAAACGATAACAAATAGATATTTATGAGCAAGCAAAAAGCATCACCTTGTACATTGGATGCAACGAGTCATCACTGTCTTAACCAAGGGACCCAAATTCTTGTCCACAACTGATCGCTTCATCTCAGTGAACCGACCGCGGTCAGCACCAAATGCCATAGACTGATCCTGGAGGTCGCACTCCCCACCCTGATCACAGATTGGGCAATCCAGTGGATGGTTCATCAGCAAGAACTCCATGACACCCTCCCTCGCCTTCTTCGCCACTGGGGTGTTTGTCTTAATCTTCATCCCTAACCCAGCAAGGGTGATCATTCAATACTCCAAACTTTCACTAATCCAAGGTACAGCGATTTGAGGTATCTAATTTCTCCAACCATATCGAATGCTGTAGGAATCAAACGAGTAAATCTACGCAGAACCCTAAGTAGCTGAGGCAGTGAGGTACCAAGGAAATTAATGGATCTGAGCATTTGAGGCACACAACAATAGCTAATAAACAAGCGCAGCAGATCAACGTTGCCTAGTTTTCAATATCAGAACAGCACGAAAGAACATGAAAACCGCCGACGAAACGGAAGGGGGCACATGAGTGGCCGCGGCTGACCTGGGAGCGCGGGCATGGCACAGGAAGCGACGGGCTTGGGCGACTTCTCGACCTCGACGAGGCACATGCGGCAGTTCCCAGCGATGGAGAGTCGGCTATGGTAGCAGAAGCGCGGGATGTCGACGCCGGCGACCTCGCAGGCCTGGAGCACGGTGAACCCCTTGGGGATCCGCACCGCGTGGCCGTCCACGAACACCTCCAGCGCGTCCTCCGGGTTGGGCGGAAGCTCCACGCGGGCGCCGCCAACGGGCTTCCGCGGAGGAGGCAGCTCCGGGTCGGCCGGCGCCACCGCCGCGCCGGCCTCCGGCGATCCCGCGGCGGCGGTCGGGGAGATCCAGCGGCAGGAGGCGGCCACGGAGGGGCAGCGCGACGACAGGCGCGAGTTGGACTGGCGGAGAGCCCGCGCGAGGAACGCCATGGCGGCGGCGGCGAGGCGATGGGATCGAGCGGGGATGGTAGAGAGAGAGGAGCCCTCGACCTTGGGAGAGGGGAAAATTACCTACGTACCATTAAAAGATTATAACTTCAGAAAAGTATCATTAAAAGATTACTTTTGCTATATAGCACCAGAAGATCAGAATGTTATTGATTTCTACCGCTCCGTTAATTTTGCTAGCGTTCCGTGTACCTCCATTCTCCAAGTCGTCTTCTTCCGAGGTGCACGAGATCAAACGTAGGGATGTCATGCCATGCGGTGGACGTCGATGGCCGCGCCTTCGCGCGCCAGCCCGGCCACGTGCGACACGAGCGCTGCACCTCGTCACGGCGGAGGGCCTGCTGCTGCGCGGCGAGGCGTTGCGGCACGAAGAGCTCCGTGGAGCACACCTTGAGCAGGGCGTGCCACAGGGGGCTTCTCGTCGAGATCGGGAACCAGCCCATGGAGCGTTCTTGCACGGCCGTGATTCCGTTACTACTCCATCTGCGGCTACGCTGACGATTCACGAGTAGGGAGCGAGCGACACCGAGAGGATTGCCATGGACCATGGTCGTGTAGCTTTCAGAATGACGGTGGTCATGAGGCACGGGTGAGAACAGCAGTCCATGTTCACCACCACAAGGTAATTGCTGCTGCAATCGCATTAGATTAGCACATAAGCAGCTGGCAATTCAAGGCATGTGGGGGTAATTCAAGGCAGCACGACCATCAGTAGGAGAGTCATCACTCATCAGACATCAAGCAAGAACAAGCAAGGTTTTCCTTTTTTCTTTTTACCGAGAAGCATGCAGGGGTCGTCGTCGTCGGGTAGGGCAGGACAGCAACGAGGAGACAGCGGCAATCGCACTGCAGAGCAGAGAGATTGCAATCCATCAATCGCTGGACGGACGGATTGACGGCTCATCGGTTCGAATGCGGCCATGCGGATACAGCAGCAGCCGCGGACTCAACACGCATGCCACATTGCCACTACGTCGCGCGCACGAACAAGCATGGTAGGCGGCGGACGCAAGCAACAGGCCGGGTTGGCCCTTTGGCCGCCGGAGCAGCTGGAAGAACGGACGGGCAGGCAAGCTTTCTTGCGAAGAAGTTCACGGGTCGTTCTCCTTAATCCTTATCCGCGTGGAGGTGCGGCCGATGTTCTTACAAACGGGGGAACTCTTCTACGGTGTGTGTTCACAGAGAAGTTCACGGAATGGTAGAAACCTGTAACGTTGTAATCTCTCAATGGTAGATAGCTAAGACCAGATCTTTTAATGGTACATTGCCAAATATGTGATCTTTCGATGGTACGTACCCAATTTTCCCTTGGGAGAGTGGTGAGAGGGATGGGTTGTCTCCGGAGAGAAGTGGCACATGGCCCTGCTACGTGTACACGAGGTTTCGACAGCGGTGAGAGGATGGCACTGGGGCCCGGTCCGCGGGTCCCAATAGCAGTGGAAAGTCGGTTTTGCAGTTGCGGAAGGGGCTCGTGGGCGTTGTATTTTTGCTTCGGTGTTGAATCTCGACCTTGGATGGACACGGTGTATGGTCGGCGGCAACGAAATGGCTTGGTGGGAGGAAGGGTGTACTCCCTCAGTTCCAATAAAAGGGGAGATTTAACTTTTTACCATTATAAGAATCGCCACCTCCTGAGATCTCACTTCAACGGATGGCAATACGATATTAGCACGCAACGGAGAGAAGAGATACAGAAATACCACATTTGCACTCATGGCACGACAGCGCATGAATCCACATTGGATCCGAGGCAGTAAGGGGGTGGCAAATGACCGCAGCTACCCCTGCCCTCTGCTGCTAACCCAGACGGGCCGCACTCAGTCACCTCGCCCGACCCATTTCCCCACTCATTCCTTGTTCTTCATCTTCCCGGTCTCGCCGTAGCCCTCCAACGATGTTGCCGCCTTCCTCTCCCTCCTTCCTCTCCTAGCTTTCTCGATGGAGCATTACTCGGAGTCGTCTGGAGGTGGACGGGCGAGGAGCAGGCTTCACGGTGGCCTGAGCACCCGCATTGCCTTGGTCGGTCTCAATCCCATTGGTGAGCTCAGCGGTTTCCCGTTGATCCCTTGCCCGAATTGCCATCTTGCTCGAGTGGTGGAAGGGCAGACCAAGAAGAGCAGTGAGAATCATGGCCGTCTATACTTCAAGTGTGCAAGGAATGGGGTGAGTGGTCTCCTGGATTTTCCTAAATTAGCACAGTTAGGGTTCTAATTTGTGTCATTTTTTAGTTCCCCAAGTTGTGTGTGTACTATCGATTCGAGAAGCAGTACTTCCAGTATTTGAAGGATCTCGGCATCGTCATTGTTTGGCCATCGAACTGGGCAGAGGTGGTGGAAGAAGAAGCTTCAGTGGGGAGTCCAGATGGTGACAAGCAGCAGAGGAAGGAAATGAAGCTCAAGCTGGAGAAACTGATGTTGAAGATGAATATGTTCATTGCTTGTGTTGTATGTGTTGTCTTTGGGTGTGTAGTGATGTATGCTGTAATGAAGTAATGGATGAATGAAACTAAAAAATATTGTCCCCATAATTTTATTGGCTGGATGGATGAATGAAACTGATGGATGACTAAAACTGGATGGATGAATGAAACTGATGGATAACTTAAACTGGATGGATGAATGAAACTGATGGATGACTGAAACTGAAATGATGAATTGACACATAATTCACAGAGGTAGCTTAAAGCCACACATAACAGAGGTAGCTTAAGGCCACACATAGAAGGTTGCTTAAGGCCACACATAATTCACAGAGGTAGCACAAGGGTTTCAAGTGGCACATAACTTAATAGAAACCATAACAGGTAGCTTAAGTCCACACGTTACATCACAGTAGCTTAAGGCCACACATTACACAGTCATTTGGCCACTTACATCACAGTAGCTTAAGGCCACACATTACATAGTCTTGTGGCCACATAAAGCACATTACATGTTTAGGTGTTTCACTTTTTCTTCCCTTTCTTTGCTGGAGTCTTCTTTCCTGGACTCTTCTTGACCTTGGATGCCAGCTGCTTCCTCCTTGGTGTCATCTTCCTTGGAGCACCATCAGCAGGCATGTCTTTAATCTGGTTTACAATTTGCAAATCAAGGCTTGGAGGTGTTCTTGGGCTTGATGGTGGAATTGTCTCCAGTGGTGGCACATCTAGGAGATGCCTCTCTGCTTGTTCTGCTGCTTCTGCTGCAGCAGCAACCTTATCTGCTGCTTATGTAGCCTCTCTTGCTGCCTTTGCAGCTGCCCCTCTAGCCATTGCTGCTCTTGTCCTCAGTGTTCCTTGGTCTGTTGGTGGCTGGTCCTTCTTGGCCTTCTTTCTACCTGGTCTAGGTGCTGTCTTCTTGGTCCTCTTCCTATAAATAAACACCACAGTTGTTGCTTAGTTGTTGCTTATTTGTTGAAATAAGATAACAATTCAGTATTTACCTTTTCTTTGTCCCTATCAGTGCACACCTCCAGCTACCACTTCTGTGGCCATACTCACCACAGCCAGTACATTTTACCTGCCTAGTTCTTTTTCTAGTTCTTTCAGTTGGAGATAGGTACCTGCTCTTCTTCAATCTGCCTGGTTGTTTTTTCTTCTTGGACAGTGGTGGCAACAACTTGAAACCCTTGTCAACCTCAGGCCATTGGTCCCTATCAGTGATGTTTGGAATAATACCATGGTAGGCAGCATGAAACTTCTTAACAGAGTAGTATTTGTCCACATATAGGTCCATTTGGGGCTGCCGCATAGTGGTGATGACAGCTAGTGCATATGGGCATGGCTTCCCAGTTACCTGTCATTCTCTATAGGTGCAAATATGCTTTGTAAGATACACAACATGCCTCCTCACTTCTTCATCTTTGTATATCTCTGTGACTTCTGCTTCTTCTGGATGCCCCTTGGTCACTTTGAGGTGGCCTAGACCCTTGGAAGCTGCATTGAGCTGGTGTATGATAGTAGGTAAGGTTTCTCCAGTCAAGGCAGTGGAGATCTTCCTTCTCTTAGCAAACAGGACCATTGTTTTCTCCCTGATAGTATCAGCCAAACAATGCACAGGCAGATCCTTGTGCTCTTTGATCCATGTATTCCAGGACTCGGCTAAATTATTGTTGATGTAGTCACATTTGATGTCACTGCTGAATTTGCTCCTGGCCCAGAGTAGGTTATGGTGCTCTTTCAACCAAGTAAGCACACCAGGGCTAGCTGCCACAACCTTGTCAAAGAAATACTTGAATTTGTGAGGAGTATAGGCCCTACCTGTAGGCCACATGTTTTTGGCATAGACATCTCCACTGTAATATTTCTTCATATTCTCCATCAAATGTCTGAAGCACTCTCTCTTCTCACACTGAGGCCACACTTGAGCCACTACTGCCTCAAGACCCTTGCAAGCATTAGTGCATACTGCTAACTTGTCCATAGGTCCAATTGCTTTGCTAAGCTGCTCCATGAACCAGATCCAGTTTTCCTTGGTTTCTGAGTCAAACAATCCAAATGCTAAAGGATACATCTAGTTATGACCATCTAATGCTTGGGCTAAGGGCAAGTGGCCATTCCACATCCCATTAAGGGCTATGGAGTCTATACTAATGTATGGTCTACATCCATGTCTAAAACCATCTATGGCTGCCTTGAAACAACAAAAAAATATGTCGAAATGAATCTTCCCATCAACTTCTTCAGTAGCTATCTCAACTATGGCACCAGGTGATCTCATCTCTACCTCTACCTTAAATCTATACAACCAATCAAAGAAGTCATCCCACTTACCAAAAAGCTTGTTGGCTGCTCTCTATCTGCCATACACTACAGTTGGTATGGGATCTCAATCTTGTATTTGGTCTGCAGCTCCTCCTGCACTTCCTTTGGACCCATGCTTGGCTTCTTCTTAAGTAGTGGAATAGCCCTCTCTGCCACCCAAGCTTGTGAGGCCATCCTGCCAACCACTCTGCTTCTAGTGGCATAATTATGCTGCCCTTGATTTATTTGCACCTACACATGCACAAAACAGCCAAACATAAGTAACCAGACAAACATAACAGCCAGACAGTTTAAATGAAACAAAACAAATCTATAAAAAATACCCTGACACTCCCATCATGTTAGGTTCTAGCTCTAATAATCCAAGGACATCCAAGAGAAGCACAGTTTCCCCTAAACCTTGATGTATCAGAGTGTGCAGTATGAAGCTCAAACTCCTTGACAATTGCATGTTGTCTCATAGCTAATCTGAAATCATCCATAGAAGGGTAAGAAACCCCTACAGACATATCTAGATTATCCCTGTCCCAATCAAACACTGGCTCCTCACCCACATGATCATCAACTGGTATAGCTCCTTCTGCCATATCACTCTGCATCTCAGCTGTCATGGTAGGGATAGGCATAGCCTCCCTAGCTGCTTCATCTACTCTTTCATCTGCTGCTTTAAAACCCATTGCTTCATACACTTTGTCCTCATCAGCAACTTCCTTGGCCTCTCCATCCTCATTAGGCTCTACCAATACAGTCAACTCGGCCCAATCAACCTCTTCTGCTTCTTCCACTGGCAAAGATGGAGGTGGAGAGCTGCCGGTGTCACCACTACCTTCTACATTATTAGGAGCAGCACTGCCTTGTGCAATACTAGGAGCAACACTGCCTTGTGCATTACCAGGAGCAGCACTGCCTTGTGCAGAAGTGACACCAAATGCACACCTAGCACCAGAGCTAGCATTGGCACTTTGAGCATGTTTGCTGACTACATCCACTACAAGCATAGCTACCCTCTCATCCCATCTATCCTTTATTAGCTGCTCAAAATGTTCATCCCTCCTAACTTTCCATTCAGATTCACTATCACTGTCAACCACCCAAACATCCAATTTCTGTGAAGGTCCCCAGATTATTTTACTTCCCATTTCATCATGAAATTTAGACAGAGAAAACTACACAGTCCTATCTAGCCATAGTTCATGCTCCTGCAATGCCATTTCTACTTGCCCGTACTCACCATCAGCAACATACTTAGAAACCTTAACAACTAATCTAAACACATTGCCAGGATCAATCCTGACACAATAACGAACAAAAACACAAATAAAATTGTTAGACACTATCCTACTACACACCATCTTCCCAATCCGGAATCAAAGCGAGGACGAAGTGCACTGAAGTTTAACTTACCAAATAGGGCAACCACTCCAATCCATTGCATCTCCTTCAATCACCACCGCAACAGAAGCCACTACATCAACGTCCTACGAAGCAAGGAAGGCGGACAATTTCACCATCACTGGTAGGAACCCTAACCTAACCTACAATCCCATCAAAACCAGTGCAATAAAATGAGCGTGATGGTGACAATGATGGTCCACATGTACCTTCAATCCATCGAGAAAGCTGGGAGATGAAGGAGGGAGAGGAAGGCGGCGGCATCGTCGGATGGCGGTGGCGGCGGCGGAGGGCTACGACGAGACCGGGAAGACAAAGAACAAGGAATGAGCGGGGAAATGGGCCAGGCGAGGCGACTGAGTGTGGCCTGCCTGGGTTAGTAGCAGAGGGCAGGGGCAGCCACGGTCATTTGCCACCCCTTGCTACCTCGGATCTGACGTCGACTCACGCGCTGTCGTGCCATGAGTGCAAATGTGGCATTTCTGTATCTCTTCTCTCCGTTGCATGCTAAAATCGTATTGCCATCCGTTGAAGTGAGATCTCAGGAGGTGGCGATTCTTATAATGGTAAAAAGTTAAATCTCCCCAATAAAAGAGTCATTTTAGAGCTCAACATGCTTATCAGAGTAGATATCCAGATCCAGACGCACTCTCTCAACGGTGGCCTCTCTTGCCGTGGGGCATCTCCCAGCACCGACGACCTCGAAGGAGCCCGCGACTGTCCTCGCTCTCGATATGAAGAGGAGGTGCCTGGTCAAGATGGAGACAGAGGAGCCTGGCGTGGAGCCCGCGACTATCCTCACTCTCGCCAAAGAGCTCTTCCAGCGCCGCTGTGCTAGTGATGGGCGGACCTCGGTGACCCGGTCGTGATCAGACGACCGGCGAGCATGCCTCCACCTTATCGCGTGAGCGGGCCCTCGCTGACCTTCGCCTCCACACGTCCTCGCCGCCTGTGCGCTAGTGGAGTAGGTGGGCCCATCTATGCCACCACCAGACGACGGTGGATCCAGACGGCGCGGGGGCCACGCCCGCTCTTGTCGATGGCCTCTCCGAGGAGCAGCCCCGCCCTCGCCGTAGGCCTTTTGCAGCGTCAGTGCCGCAGCCGCCGAGCCCTACACTCACCTTGCCAATGCAAGAGAAGAGGAAGGATGGCGTAGGCGGAGAGGCGAGAGGGCGTCATCGAAGGGGAAGAAGAGGGCGGATGCGCCTGCTCCTTCCGGTGACCTCGCGCCCAAGGTTGTGCCGCCTCGGTCTGCTCCGCACGTGCAGCGATGTGACTGGGACTCTGCGAGGTGAAGGAGAGGACGAGGTGGGGTGGGAGGGAGCGATGAATGATGACCTCTAGTGTAGGGAGCAGGGGCTAGTGGATGGTGCAGTAGATGGGCCCCTAGCCTAAAACGACTCTTTCTATGGGACACCATTTGAATCCTACAACAACACTTTTACTAGACGGAGGGAGTAGTTTACCGTAACGTACTGGAATACACAAACAGACCACTCGATCTTCTAGATGCTAAACTACACAGCACCAAATCTATTTGTCACAGCTTGTGCTTTCACAATTTTTTGTTGCAGAGGCTCTCCAGGGATTATACAAGTTCCTACACACAAATAAGTACAACCGAGTAGATCGTGACAACTACGAAGAATGCAAATCTAATCTCTACTACTACTTACAGCGTCCATACCTTTGTCTATTGTCCCTCGTCACGAATCAAAAAAAGGAATGCTTGAAGAATGGAGACATCCCTAGTTGTTAATGACAAGACGATCATAGAACTCAAGATTGAACAGTGGCCCTATTCGGCTTAACCCATATTCACGCTTGTTCGGCTTCTTTTTTCAGCCGGAACCATATTTTTCTCTCACAACAATTCAGCCAGAACAGCGTTTTCAGCCAGTTTCAGTTAAGTTTTAGACTAGCGAACGGGGCCAAAGAATTCAATTAAAGTAGTCAAGCGAAGCAATCAGGGATTCAAGATCAAATGGATCGTGAAGGAGTCAAGTGTTGCAAGCAAATACTTAAGGATTGAAGACCTCTCAAGAGTTAAGATTGCCAAAAAGGGGAGTCAAGTACGAAATTGATTGACCAGATATTCAAGTGTGCATAGTGATGCAATCTTGATGAACAAATGGTCTAGAGAACTAGGTTATGTTGCAAGGAATCCAGCAGAACAAGTTTCGCCTCAAATAGTGTTTATGTGAAGAAGTTAGAGGAGAAAGCAGCGGAGTTTGAACACAATGGACAATCCAGCTATGAAGTAAAAGCACACACCAAGTAGAAGAGTTGGTGTCTGGTCAGTGACTTTGTGTGAAGGAACTACGCAAACGAATGCACTAAATGGTCCGACAAGTAGGAGATAAAAGCACCGGACAACCAACAAACTAAGACAGACTAGGATTGCATGCCAGAGTTTTTTTGTGGCTGGATTGCATGCCAGAGTATGCTTAGCTTTAGGGCTTAATTATGCAACGAAGGCCCCTATCTTGGTGTGTTGTTTACTATGGACATGTTTAGCTTGATAGCTCTAATAACTTGTTAGTATGAATCTTTCTAGTTCTTAGGTTATGACCATAGGTGGGGAGTGATAATTTCAATAGGCTAATAGGCTAAGATTCGCCGTGATGAATTTTTAAAGTCTTAGTTCACCCTCTCAGGGCCGTTCGATCCTTACACATTGCCATCTCCAAAGGACATCGCTGTCTTCAAGGTGGAAGATGTAGGGAGAAGACGGATGGAGATTGCGACATGATGCAATGTCGTCCTGGATTAGAGTGCGAAGAGAGATGCATGAGGCATAGAAATAGAGCGCTAGAGATTGATGTCAAACCTATGCTTGTCTGGATATAGGTCCAAGGGATTCACTATGGCATGCCACATTGGGAGACAGGGTTGGTCATGATCCATTTGGACCTACATGACACTTGTAACGAGTTAATGGATTTAAAGTTACATTTTAACAGTTTAAATCTTATATTACATCCTAGGACAAGTTTGGGAAAACAAAAATGTACTTTGAAGGTTTGAAGACCTCGATGATATCATAATAAAACTTCGAGGACCACACATATATTGTACTCACCTTTTATGTCAAGTCTGCAATTTGAGTATTTTTAAAGAGATTTTTTTATCTGACACTAAATAAACGTCCTTCCCTATTTGACACTAAAAACTAAAATCTTTCTTATCTAACATCAGTTTTATTTTTCGTGCCTTATTTGACACGGCCGTGGAGGGCGGGCTCATAGTGCTAGGCTCGGGGCCCGACCAACTTTGGAGCCCTGATGCGGGGCAGACCGCCTACGTGTGCAGCGCAGGGTGTGCCGCCATAGGTGGGTTCGAGGGCTTGGGTGGTAAGGGCAGCCTCCGGCGTTGGCTACAATAGGACACAGCTACGTGTGGCACGCGCGGCGAGGTCGCCCCTGGTCATATGGGCATGGTGCAAGGGGCAATGTTGGTCTTATCTGTGGGTGGCCCACGGCCGAGCTTTGATAGCATGCCATAGCTGGTGATGGCCGATGGGCGGGCCTCGTGCAACTGTGCGGCAGCCACTAGCGCTACCGGCCATTGCGACGGTGAAGACGTTGCACTACAGCCTGCCTTGGGACCCCCTAGTTAGCGCTGCGGCCGTGGCACTTGTGGTCGCTGCCTCCTAACGTGCAATAGCAGCACAACCTTATGCTTCTCATTGTCTGCTTCTTCCTCCCATTTGTGTTTTTTTGTCTATTTCCTGGCATGAAATCTAGTTTATAGAATGTTAGGTTCATAAACCTAGGGTCCCTCAGGGACTGGCTTCCACGCCAAGGTCAGCCCGAGCCGACAACACGTAACTCGTGGGCTATCCCAATAGTCTAAAACGATAGGCCGGAAGGGTGGCCCAGTCACCGACCGAAAGGTCTGGCCAAAGAGGAACAGCGCCCGCTCATCGGCAGCTTCGGCCCACCTCTCCGACCGGAGCGTTCGCTTTGACTCTAGCCGCCACCGGATGGCCTCTCCGATCAGAAGGCCTAGCCCAAAACACTACTTCTGACTTCGACCCCGTGTCTCCGACCGGGGATCACAGGAACCTTGCTCACCGCTCTTCTCTGACCGACGCACTCAGAGCTGACTAGAGCCATCCAACCGGGGACGCCCGCTCGGTAGGAACCAGGAGACGTGCGGAGAAAAGCAAGGCAAGGCTCACAAGTCAAAACCACTATACCAGGGACCATACCCTACATGGAATAGTACTCTGCAGCCACCCTAACACAAACAGTATTGTAGGCGCCGCTAAAACTCCCATACGGTAAGGCCCCCCCCCCACATGCCTCTGGGCATCAGTAGCGTTATGGGCGCTAGGATTTACCATACCGGGTGAACGTGGTGAGACTCCTCACATGCCTCTAGGCATCAAATAGTATTTGCAGGTACCGACATCTACCATCCCTGAAGAAGGCAGCATGACGTCCCACATACATCTAACATTCTACAGTGACATCAACAGTGTTGTAGGCGCCTACCATTATCTTGTACCCACCGACGTGGGCAACAAGGCTCGGTAGGCGTGGGCAACAAGGCTCGGTAGGCGTGGGCAACAAGGCTCGGTAGCATACGTACCCTCATCCTCTCACTTATAAAGCCATCCCTTTTATCTATAAAAGGGGATGCGCCTCCTCCAAAAAAGGAGAGCCTTCTTAAAGATAACAAGCACCGATCAAGTTCACTAGCTCACAACCACAGAACCGCCGGGTTCGCACCCCAAGCACACGCTTGAACACTTAGCTCATAGCGTAGCTCCTGTCGCTCTTGGCTCTTCTGACCAGAGCCGACCAGACCTCTTGTACACCCCATCTTTCTCCTTCTCGTTTGTAACCCCACTGCAAACTTCGAGCACCTAGGCTCAAGAATAAAGTCACTAACCGACCCAAACTGGACGTAGGGCACATTGCCTGAACTAGTATAAACCTTGTGTCATTGAGTGCTAGGCCACCTCCGATCACAACGTATGGTGAAACTACAAATATTTACTAGTTGGTCACATTCTGCACCAACAGTTGGCGTCGTCCGTGGGGAAGACGTTGTACGTTCAACACTTTTTGGTCATCGGATGGCCCACTTTTCTACCACCCTCACCATGGCGGTCTCGGGGCGATACGATTTGCTTTGGCTCGCTGGAGTTTCCTGCACTCTCACCCGCTAGGATGCAGGTTCCACCCATCTTCGAGCCATCCCAGGCCTTCCTCTTCGGAAGCCTGGACGTCGTCGCTGGCCGGCTCGGCATGCTACACCTCCACGAGGAGGCTCACGTCCCGGCACCCGTCGGAGGGGCGCCCTCCATCAACTCTGGGATGCATGACTTTGACGACGCAGCGTTTGCGCTTCTTTCCGAGCAAACTCTCTGCTCAAACCCCACTGTGAGTAATATACACGCTGTTATTTACTTACTATTCTCTATCTTCCACCGATTCCCCGGCGAAACCCTGTTGTCCCCAACGCAACCGCCGTACGACCAGTTCCCCTATGGCCTCACGTCTTCTATGGATACATACGCCCGAGGGCTCCAAAGGATGCCTGTGCTGCCCCCTCTCGCATCCGAATTCATGGGAATGGCGAGCTATGCTCCCACCTATTTCCTCGACCTCATGGATGACGATGGCGAGAGTGACGGCTCTAGTATCAGTGACATAGCACCTAGCCACCGTCTGTCTCGGGGGTGTGCCATGGCGGACCCTCCGGGACACCCACCGGTGGAAGCAGAGTCCTCACGGACTCACACCTCTTCGGACCCTCATGTGATGACCCCCGAGCTCACACTTGAGCACAGGGAGGAACTACGACAACGGTGGCTGCATCAGCCACCAACTGCGCCGGCATGCCCGGTGCACCACACTATGCCCCGCGCGCATAGACCGACGAGCGGCGCCTAGGAGCGCACCCATCAGGTCTAGCACAACACCATGGACAGGGGGAACGATCCCCCGCACTTCGCTTGGGCGAACCAGAACATCGCCACTGCGACAATGCTTCTACGCGGCCTGTCTAAGCCGAACGACCCTCATAAACAGGCGATCCACCAGAACCTCTGGGCACTAGTGGAGACCGCTGCCATTCAACAAGCGGAGTGCTCCACAACGCTGACACGCGTCCACGTTCTCTGCTAGGGGAACGAGAACACGGCAGATGGGTCGCTCCACCTGATCGCCGCTACAATCGCTGAGTGCGGCACAGGAGGCCGCACTGGCACCTCGTCTTGACTTAGCGACCGCTCTACACCGACCGCCTATATTCACATGGCTCAAACCAAACCAAGACACACGTAGCAGCGACTGGAGTCCTAGCCCTGATGCCCCAGGACCACGGACCCTTGTCCAAAACCCCCAACAAACGCCGCTCTCGCCGTGCTCTAACGGAGGCCGGGTCAAGGGCAAAGCCAAGCGCCAGGATCAGGACAAAGACCCCTCCACGCAGAGGGGGAAAAAGAACAGAAAGAATCGCCGCCGATCGACCAACTCCACGTTGGTCGCCACGGCTGATCATGCGGGCACGCAGCCCCAGCAGGACCCTTTCGACCACTTCCACGAGCTCATGGAGAGCCCATGCACCAACCACGACTACCCCGTAAAACACCTCTACAAGGACTGTTAGCTCCTCAAACACCTTCTACGGCAGGCCGACAGGCCGAAGGAAGCAGCAACCAAGAAAGGGGGCGTAGCAGGCTAGGATCCGGACGACTAAAGGATGAAGTGATCCGACCAGACGCGTACCGACTGAAGGACGACAACGACGCTCATCTCTCCGAACTAATGGAATAGCTATGTCATTTTTCCTAAGCTTTAATCTTACCATTGTTTACTTAGTATATGCTCCTGCAAAAGCACCCTGACCCGAACACTTTTTGGCCCGGGGCGCTCGGGGGCTCCACTAGAGTACACTACTATCATTATGCTTAATGACTACCTCCTTGTTTTGTTTACATATGGTGAAATTCCTTCCTACCCAACCAATGGGATAGTTTATTCCTTAGTTTTGCTTTACGTAGCTTTGCTTTAAAAACATTCCAACCGATCGCATCCCGCCTTTCCCTACGGTTACGAGCAGCCGAGCCTCGCGGGCCACGCCCTGGGCTCCTAAGGTCATGGCCTATAGGACAAACGGGCAAGTATGAGAAAGAAAGAATAAAAAACAAAATTATGCTAAGGGAAAACTAAGGAACGAAAGAGAACAGGCTCCCCTGAACGGAACAATTCCATCACAGAAAAAAACCGACGGTAGTCATTAAGCACATAGTAATATTTACACAGGGGCTTCTCCACAAACTTAAACTTCTACCTTCACTAAATTACTTATATTTTGCAAGCTATTGGACTAGCCCAGCGACATCTACTGACGATACGACCGATGAGGGCGCGGGCTGCTCACTCCCTGGTGGCACGACGTTCGGCTCGGTCAGGGTCGGGGCGACGTTCACCTCTGACCCAGGCTCCACACCGTCTGCAGGCTGGGCAGCGTTTTCCCCACGCATGCTTCTGGCCATATCTTCATGGCGGACGTCCATCACCCACTAGGCAGAGACTTGCTCCGCCACCAACCTTGCGTGTGGTAGCAAGCCCTCCCCGATCGACTGGATGTCCTCCATGCTCAAGCTTTCAGCATACCCGCTGTAGATGGTAGTGAAGTCTAGGTTCGGATGGTGCTTCGCCACCAAAGTCAGCACCCCCGATGCCCCATAGAACAACCCACTCTTGATAAGGTCCCGAACCGCATTCGGGACCTCCGCTAGCTAGACTGCGGGCGCGCTAGTACTAGGTGCCAACCCAAAGACATCCAAGACGATAAGCTAGGCAACGTTGCGGATCTGGTCAAGATCCCCCTCGAGAGCACGTCGCTCTTCACGGGACTTGGCTAGTTCCTCCACATTCCGACTGAGGGTCACCTTGATCGTCTCTAGGTTCTACTCCAGCGTCTTCACCTTTCCACCCAGCTCTGAGAAAAGAGCGACAAGCTCAGAAACAGGCTGGAGGAAAAAACCAACAGCGAAGAACAGAAAAAGCACATACCGATGCAGAAGTTCTCAAGGATGGAGAGATCCTCTGCCTGCCGGGCCGCCTGCCTACATAGCCAGGCACTCGTGTCCTCCATCCCCATCACCCAGCCTCAGAGCACGAGCACCTCCTGGTCCGCCTCCGACCGGGCCTTCTGCTCCACCTCTAGGGCCTTCCATGCTGACTCTAGGGCGTTCTGCGCCGACACCAAAGCAGCCCGCTCTGGCTCAAGGGCCGCCAAGGACTCTTGCAACGCTGCCATGGTGTTCACCAAGGATGTCCATAACCCCACCTCGGTCTCCGCCTGATGGGCCTTCACCGCCTCGAGCCCTTGCTCGGCGGCAGTCGCCCGCTCGGCTACACGTTGCCCCTCCACCCATGCCGTGATCGCCTCAGCCGGCTAGTCCTAGGACTCACGATGGGCGAACGCTAGCTGACGCTCGAGCTCGGCCATCTAGGCATGCTCTGTTCAGAGAAAGCAGGACTTGCAGGACGATGTCCCCTTCAGTCTCTATGAAAAACAAACATGCTAAGGCAACCAACAAAAGATTCAGAGGTCAAAGACAAGTCCGCGAAACTCACCTCCATAGCAAACTCTCTGCAGGTACCACGAAAGAAAGATCAGGGGGAGAATCCTCGAAGTTGGTGACCTCGTACTCCAAAGGACCCAATCAACAAAGGAAAAACACAAACTCTCTCCACCATAGGAAGGACCCTATACGGTGACTGAAGTAATCCGACCGGGCACCTACCGACTAGAGGACGACAACGGCAACGCTCTCACCAACACTTGGAATATTGAACAGCTACGTCGTTTTTCCCCTAAAAATTTGGTATTACCGCTTTTTTAAGTCAACACTTACTCCTAAAAAGCGCCCTAGCCCGAACAGTTGCAGCCCAAGTCACTCGGAGGCTACATAGGGCATAATACCGAATATTACCTCTATTTTTATTATCACATGGTAAACAAATTTCCCCCCGAATGGAAACACTTTTCCTTTCCTTTAAACTGCCCTATGTAACTTTGTTCTTACTTCTAACCGAACGCACCCCACCATGACCTACGGCTACGAGCAGCCGAGCCCCGTGGACCATGCCCAGGCTCTTAAAAAAGCTACAGCCTAAGGAACTAACGGGCATGTGCGAAAAAGAAAGGATAAAAATAATAGCTACGTCAGGATAAAAATAAAAAACAGATAGTGATTCTATCACAGAGAACAGGACTGATGTGTTCATTAATACAAAAACTGTTCACACAAGGGCACACCCACGACCGATGAGCGCAGGTCCCGGTCCGACATTTCCGACTGAAGCTCTCCGAACCCCGTCACTCAGGTCATCAAGGTGAGCATGTGTTTATTAATACAAAAACTGTTCACACAAGGGCTCACCCACGATTGATGAGCGTAGGTCCTGATCGGACATTTCCGACTGAAGCTCTCCGAACCCCATCACTCAGGTCATCAAGGTGAGCATGTATTCATTAATACAAAAAACTATTCACACAAGGGCTCACCCACAATTGACGAGCGCAGGTCCCGGTCGGACATTTCCGACTGAAGCTCTCCAAACCCCATCACTCAGGTCATCAAGGTGAGCATGTGTTCATTAATACAAAAACTGTTCACACAAGGGCTCACCCACGATTGACGAGCGCAGGTCCTGGTCGGACATTTCTGACTGAAGCTCTCTAAACCCCGTCACTCAGGTCATCAAGGTGAGCATGTGTTCATTAATACAAAAACTGTTCACACAAGGGCTCACCCACGATTGACGAGCGCAGGTCTCGGTCGAACATTTCTGACTAAAGCTCTTCGAACCCCGTCACTCAGGTCATCAAGGTGAGCATGTGTTCATTAATACAAAAACTGTTCACACAAGGGCTCACCCACGATTGACGAGCGTAGGTCCTGGTCGGACATTTCCAACTAAAGCTCTCCGAACCCCGTCACTTAAGCCATCAAGGTGAGCACTATCAACCCCCTCTATTTCCTTACAATCATTTCATACATCCATATGCGCATTCATTCCATACGCCCGAACCTCCCGGATGATTCGGATTCGGGCCCTAAACCGCTTGGGGGGCTCGGGAACTAAGCATCGCACGTGCAGCGAAATGCATCACAACGTTTCGTGTTGCGTCACAAAGTGGCGGTTGCCTCATTCGACATGAGCAACCAACAGAGCCAGGGGAGAAAAACATAGATGAGCCCTGTGCGGCCCTCGCATGGTCTAACAGACCGGGTCATCTTAACCTTCTCGTTCAATCCTGAACCTCTCACCAAACCCATAGAATCTCCATCGAGGGGAGGCCGTTAGGCCACCCGGGTCGGTCTCCGAAATGACCCAGGCATCTGTTGGGTTGCAGGTAAAGGAGCAGTGGAATGTCACAAGAGGGCTATGCTGACCTTATCATGAACGATGGACCCGGATTCCACTCGATCACACCCATTAGCGAACTCACTGAGCGCATCACTCGAGCCCGAGCGATCAGGACAAGCGACAAAACTCAGCCCCTCCGGTTGTGAGGAACCAAGGATGGGGTAATGCACACAACTCACACTGACCCCTACTAAGGCCCAACAGGGCTGGGGGCTCAAGACAAAAAGCCTAGGACTACGACCCCGAACTCACCCCTTCTAACTACGCTCCAAAAACCTGGGTTTGCGACCCCGATCTCGCCCCATCCGGCTACGCTTCCGACTACACTCCAAAAACTTGGGTTTACGACCCCAATCTCGCCCTATCCGGCTATGCTTCCAACTATGCTCCAAAAACCTAGGTTTACGACCCCGATCTCGCCCCTTCCGGCTACGCTTCCGACTACACTCCAAACACCCAGGTCTATGACCCTGATCTTGCCCCATGAGTCTGACTCACTCGATCCCACAGCGTGCATCAATGCCAGGATTAGTGAGCTTTGTCTCATCCAAGACTGACTCTCTCGCTCGATCCCACAGTGCGCATCAACGCCAGCATCAGTGAGCTTGTCTTGTCCAAAGACATGACTCTGAACTCGCTCGATCCCACGGCGTGCATCGATGCCAGCATCAGTGAGCTCTGTCTCGTCCAAGACATGACTCCGACTTGCTCGATCCCACGGCGTGCATCGATGCTAGCATCAGTGAGCTCTGTCTCGTCCAAGACACGACTCCGACTCGCTCGATCCCACGACGCGCATTGACGCCAGCATCAGTGAGCTCTATCTCGTCCAAGGCTGACTCCAACTCGCTCGATCCCACGGCGCGCATCGACGCCAGGATCAGTGAGCTTTGTCTCATCCAAGACTGACTCCCTCGCTCGATCTCACGGCGTGCATCGACGACAGGATTAGTGAGCTCTGTCTTATCCAAAACTAACTGCCTCACCCGATTCCATGGCGCGCATCGACGCCAGGATCAGTGAGCTATGTCTCGTCCAAAACTAACTACCTCGCCCGATCCCACGGTGCGCATCGACGCCAGGATCAGTGAGCTCTGTCTCATCCAAAACCCTTGACTGACTCCCTCGCTCGATCCCACGGCGCGCACCGACGCCAAGATCCACAAGCTCCCTCTCACCCAATCTCTCAAAACAACTAAAAACCGCCTCGGCTGTACAACGACGCCTCGGGCGATAGAACTCCGTCTCAAAATAAAAACTCCCCCACTGATAACATAGGAAACCCCACAGACGATTCTGCCTGAACCGCCTGGGGGCTCGGGGGCTACACCCGCGGGTGCGCTCGCGCGCACCTGCCAGTAAGACAAAAATCCCCCAGACGATTCTGCCCAAATCACCCATGGGCTCGGGGGCTCCTGTCGGGTTCATAAACCTGGGGTCCCTTAGGGACCAGCTTCCACGCCAAGGCTCGGCCCGAGCCGACAGCACGTAACTCGTGGGCCGGCCCAATAGTCTAAAACGATAGACCGGAAGGGTGGCCCAGTCACCGACTGAAAGGTCTAGCCAAAGAGGAACAGTGCCCGCTCGTCGGCTGCTTTGGCTCACCTCTCCGACCGGAGCGTTCGCTTTGACTCCAGCCGCCACCGGATGGCCTCTCCGATCGAAAGGCCTAGCCCAAAACACTACTTCCAACTCTGACCCCGCATCTCCGACCAGGGATCGCAGGAACCCTGCTCACCGCTCTTCTTCGACCGGCGCACTCAGAGCCGACTGGAGCCATTCGACAGGGGACACCCGCTCGGTAGGAACCAGGAGACGTGCGGAGAAAAGCAAGGCAAGGCTCATAAGTAAAAACCACTGTACCAGTGACCATACCCTGCATGGAACAGTACTCTGCAGCCATCCTGACACAAATAGTATTGTAGGCGTCGGCATCTCCCTCTATAGTATTATAGGCACCGCTAAAACTCTCATACGGTAAGGCCCCCCCCCACGTACCTCTAGGCATCAATAGCGTTATGGGCGTCGAGATTTACCTTACCGGATGAACGTGGTGAGATTCCTCACATGCCTCTAGGCATCAAACAGTATTTACAGGTACCGACGTCTACCATCCCTGAAGAAGGCAGCACGACCTCCCGCATGCATCTGACATTCTATAGTGACATCAACAGTGTTGTAGGCGCATATCATTATCTTGTATCCGCCGGCGTGGGCGACAAGGCTCGATAGACGTGGGCAACAAGGCTCGGTAGCATACGTACCATCATTCTCTCACTTGTAAAGCCATCCTTTTATTTATAAAAGGGGATGCGCCTCCTCAAAAAAAAAGAGAGCCCTTCTTGAAGATAACAAGCACCGATCAAGTTTACTAGCTCACAACCACAGAATCGCGGGGTTCGCACCCCAAGCACACGTTTGAACACTTAGCTCATAGCGTAGCTCCTGTCGCTCTTGGCTTTTCCGACCGGAGCCGATCGGACCTCTTGTACACCCCATCTTTCTCCTTCTCGTTTGTAACCCCACTGCAAACTTCGAGCACCTGGGCTCAAGAATAAAGTCACTGACCGACTCAAACTGGACGTAGTGCACGTTGTCCGAACTAGTATAAACCCTGTGTCATTGAGTGCTAAGCCACCTCCGATCACAACGTATGGCAAAACTACAAATATTTACTAGTTGGTCACATTCTACACCGACATAGAATGTTCCAGGTAGGTCCTGTACCGGTGAGGTTGCTTGCCTTTCTTGCATTTGGTTGTCTTGTGTTCGACAAAATGTCAGACAAGCGTTATGAAATATGTTGGAGGCATGGATGTTATGTCTCTTAGCTAGTTTCAGTGATTAACTAATCATGAACCGCGTTTTCTAACATATAAAGAAAGAATTTAAAAACAACAAACAAGGGTAGAATGGTCCTTTTTGCCTTACACTTAACTCTGTTATAGACTTAAACTGACAACAATGACAAATAAGGCACAGAAGAAGATAAAACCGGTGTTAAATAGGGAAGATTTCAAGTTCCAGTGCTAAATAGGGAAGCACAAGTTTCTTTAGTGTCAAATTGGGAATTTTCTCATTTTTAAACTAAGCTATAAATGGAATGGTTTTTCGAGCTTCAGCTCGCCGAAACGGGTCCTATCTCTCTGCTGTGAGTTTCTTTGGACGCGGATTTAGTTCAACTAGCAAGAAAAACGGGCAGCGCAGTTAACTTCCTTTGGCGTGAGCCATGAGTTTTATTGAAGCAACTAATGTTTGTTGAACCTTAAGTGCCATACAAGCAGGACTAAAAGGATCATGCAATGCATCGCATCCGCATGGGCGGCTGCCAAACAATGGTCGCACCTGAAGTGTTACGGCGTGGTGATTTGGCTAGTCTAACATGGGGCACGGCTGATCACACACGTTGCCCAACATTCCTTCAGCTAAAGACGTCGCTACCTGATACGAGAACCGCTTGCTTGACTCGTTGGTGGTGTTGTGTTGACATGGCCATTTTCACACACGGACTGAGCTCTCATCTCTCTCGCTTTTGTTCTAATAAACGCCTAACATGACAATTGGCGCCGGTACACCTCAATATTCTTTTGCCTAGTTTTGTATTTTGGTCTGTCACGTTCTCACACGCCATTTCGTTAAAAATGCTTGTTAATCTCTGATGGGCGGCCCCTATCTCTGCAGATTAATTAATTAAGCAGGTGACGGTTTTATTATATTCCATGGGAGATACTCGTGGCAAGAGTCTTCACAAAGCAAATCCAGCCACCGTGGCCCTCCCTGGCGAACCAGAGTCCACAAATTCAGGAAACTGGCTGTTTTCAACTATTGTCCACCAAGAACAAACGCAGGCTTAGTCTGATGGAAACATCTCCTTATAGATCTCATTCAAGGGAATTACACATCAGTACATCACATCACAGTTTGAGTATGACTGGGTGAAAGCAACACATACAGATACAAATGACTCAAAGCGACAGATGTATAAATAAGCAGCCAGCTAATGATCAGATCGCTCAGCTCTCAAGTGTAGCTTTTTTAGTTCTAATCAAACACTAGGACACTAGGTACAGGTAGTTGCTTGTAGAAGTTAGCGAGTAAACACTTGGTTAAGCTCGACCATGGCTTTGGCAAGAGCGAAGAGGCTTCCGCCACTCCACCTCTCGCTGAACGTCCCCTCCCGTCCCGCCGTCCAGGAGCCGTCCTTCCGGCACGCCAACCCTCCTCCGGTGGTTGCCGCGCCGCAGTCCGCCTCGACACCGCTCGCCCGGTCGAGCCAGTTCCGCCTCTCCGACTTCGACAGGCTCGCCGTCCTGGGACGCGGGAACGGCGGCACCGTGTACAAGGTGCGCCACCGCGAGACGTGCGCGCTCTACGCGCTCAAGGTCCTGCACCAGGGCGACGCCGCCGCCGCCGCCGAGGCTGACATCCTGGGCCGCACCGCCTCTCCGTTCGTCGTCCGGTGCCACTCCGTCTTGCCGGCGGCCAGCTCCGGCGACGTGGCCCTGCTCCTTGAGCTGGCGGACGGCGGGTCGCTCGACGCGGTCAGGACCCGGCGCGGGGCGTTCGCGGAGGCGGCGCTCGCCGAGGTGGCGGCGCAGGCGCTCTCCGGGCTGGCCTACCTCCACGCCCGCCGCATCGTGCACCTCGACATCAAGCCCGCGAACCTCCTCGCCACCACGGCCGGGGAGATCAAGGTCGCCGACTTCGGCATCGCCAGGGTGCTCCCCCGCGCCGGCGACCACTGCACGTCGTACGTGGGCACCGCCGCGTACATGAGCCCGGAGCGCTTCGACCCGGAGGCGCACGGCGGGCACTACGACCCCTGCGCCGCCGACGTGTGGAGCCTCGGGGTCACTGTCCTGGAGCTGCTCATGGGCCGCTACCCCCTGCTCCCTGCTGAGCAGCAACCGAACTGGGCGGCGCTCATGTGCGCCATCTGCTTCGGCGAGCCGCCTGTGCTTCCCGACGGCGTGGCGTCACCGGAGCTCCGGAGCTTCATCGCTGCGTGCCTGCAGAAAGACTACTGCAGGAGGGCGTCCGTGGCGGAGCTTCTTGCCCACCCGTTCGTCGCCGGGAGGGACGTGCTGGCGTCGAGGTGCGCGCTCCAAGGGCTGGTCGCCGAGGCCTAGCTGGTCCCCGGCGGCGAGGCCGTCGTCGTGCGCGAGGCATCGTCGATCACGCGTCCTAGCAAGCTCATCTAGCGGCTATCGCGCAATCATCTACGGAGTACCTGGTTGCCGGCGCCATGCATATAGATAAGAACAATTTTGTTAGACCTGTACATGCTACTGTAGACTTAGTTGTAAATTTGTACAATAATCTGACTAGAGAGCTTAGTTAATAGTTATCATGCTGCACATAGTTAGGATCTGGATTAGATATCACATAGGAATGTAAATGAACAATAAGCGATACTTTACTAACTGTCGCTAACACTGTACAGTGACAACGTGGAGTTTGTATACATGTTTTTTTTTAAAGAAAAAGAAATATATTAATATCCTAGCTTCTACGTAGACTAATGCATATAATTGTTTGTTATTACAAGTAAGAGCAAAACGGTTCAAAAAATCTCAAAACAAAGTTTTGAGACATAAAGACATCAAAAAAAAGTTTTGAAAAAACACAACTAGAAAGCAAGCATGTTGGTATACATGCTAACATGCTTTGTCACAATTCTTGTGAATTGTGTGTGTCTCCATTTTATTTCGGGCTTAAGCTATTCGCCTTGGAGTATATGGATTAGCTTGTGAGCAATCAACAATGAGTGTCACTTGTCCAGTGTTCCTATGCTCTCGGACTCTTGGGATGCTATATCATGGGAAACAGCTAGCTTTTGGTTTGGGGAACAGTTGGCGCCCGGACGTCCGGCGTCCCAACGTGTCCGGATGTAGCTCCCAGTGATTCCATGTGTTCGATGAAACCGGCCCGCAACAGAAAAACGATTCGAGCGAGTGTGTCTGTCCCCGCGTATTGGAACAGAGTGTGCGCGTCACTCGCGGTGGCCCATCCCCCATCGGCCACCGCGCCCCATTCACCTCCGTGCGGCCGTTAGTTTGGCCCCGTTAGTTTAGAGAAATTCTAGAAGAATCTGGATAAATTTAGAGGAATTTGTGAGAGAAAAAATACTGGTCTGGATGAAAAAAGAAGTGGATTAAACTAGGTTTAAGGACACGATGAAACAATTTATTTAAATAAATAAATGCAATTATGTCGAGGATTTTTTCCCCAGTAGTACTAACCTGGTCCATCTTTTTGTTTACCCCAACTTATGTATGGAATGAAAAAAAAAGTTAAAGCAGGTTGAAATAAATGGATTCAAGGCCATGTTTGTCTCTGCTTATCTTGCGGTAGCGGCAAAAAGAATTGAAGAATGCCGTCAAACATGTTATTGCATATATTTTATACTGAAGCTATAGCTTTAGTTTAACGTAATTTACGTAAGCATAACATGCAATTTTTGTTATGAGAATAAAAAACTTGTTAGATAAAACCACAAATCTAATCCACGTTGGCACAAAAATAATTAACAATTTACAATTGTTTATATAGTTAAGGACAAAATATTGAATGTCATGATACAAAGACAAATAACAAATTATAAGAGCAATAATTTACTTTTACAGTTGGTTGTACAAGAGTGCTGAAATCATCTCAAAATTTAGACACCTGAAATATAGAAAAAAATATATATAGTATTTAAGCCGTAAAAATGAAGCAATTAACTGTCTATCAATCCAAAAGGATCGTGTTGGTGTTGCTTGGCCTATCATCCTGCCTGCCCTGAGTGTCAACTAGTGCCCGGCGAATGGCCATTGACTGCTTACGTACTTGATTACTTGAACACGATGATCTGCTCGTGTCATGAAGCACTGCGCCTCGCTGTCGAGCAAGGCGAGCCTAACAAACGAATACACTAATCATGCTTTGTCCTTGAGACGGAATACACTATAATCATGGTTAACTGCACAGTGTCGCATTACAGACGTGAGACGTGGTTGATGTTCTGGAAGGTTTACGGCTTTACGCATCAGCCAATTACGACTGCACGTGTATCTACTTCAATCCACATGTGTTAGTGAATTGGAATGGAACTTAGTTTAATTTTACTCCAATCCGCTTCAACAAATGTAAATTAAGATAAATACATGCGTATCCAAACAAGACCTACGTGGCGTGCATCATCTAATCCATCGAGGCAACGATCCATGCTAATATGCCATGTTGATGGATGATCAGGTTATTAAATTTAAACCCACGCCACGGCCCACTCCGGCGTGCCGCCGCCGCCATCCCCCACAGCGCACCCCATCCCCACCTTCGTCCCCTGTCGCGTCATGCCGTGCTCCGTCCTCCGCCGCTCCATTGCGCTAACTTGTAAATTCCATTCCAGAGGCTGTTCCGTTTTGGCTATTGGAATGGAACATACAGTCCCATACCAACGTTGTTGGTATTTATAAGTGCAAATAGAATATGAAGGATTTCGCAAGCGCACAGAATACCATTGTAGCATTTTACCGAAAATATTTTAGGTATCGTTATTTATATTTTTACCATAGAGAAATAATGGAGTAAAGATTATTGAATAACAAAGGGATAACTACTAATCAACATACCAGCATAGTTAGAGTAGGGGTTAATGTAATGATAGGAATTATGTATAATGACACTCAGGGGATAAATCAATGAAGATAAATAACTAGTCAACTCAGGAGAACAATGGGTGAGGTAGATTCGTATGACATTCTTATTACATGGTCAAAGTATAACCAACTATAGGTAAGACTAACTCTACTCTTGTGTACTTCGGGATGCCGCTAGACGGTTGAGCACCGCAAATGATAACTCTACTGACGCGACTACGATCATACAATTTAAGAACCTGCTCATATGGGGTGGACTACAGAGGATAGACGGGGCTGTCACCTCCCGCTGCTACCACACGGCCAGGGAACAGGGTGTACTCACAAGTAGAGCATCGTATAAACACTATGCTTACACGAGACTCGGCTACTTAGCCCAACAGGTAAACTAGCAGGCTAAGCGCTCTATGAACCCGCACACAAAAGTAATGATAACCTTAACTAAGCAAGATATATATTCAAAGTAAGTATAGCCATGTAGATAAGAATATGATAAATTGATAATAAGTCTTGCAAGATGTAGAAGTAAAGATACAAGACTTTGTCAAGCCTCCAAAACTAGATCTGGAAATTGAGCATGAGCCTATCTCGACCTTCACTCCTGAGCTACTAATCTACTACATTGGAGAGTTCTAGACCTATTTCTTTAGGTGTGTGTTGATCTGAATGAGAGATATGAATTAGGGTTTCAGGGACGACTCCAAGGAGGGGGTAGGGGCTACTATATATAGGGAGTAGCATCAATTCTGGACCCCTCGGATCAAACTGACTTAAATCAACGGTGTATATGTGATCCTTAAGGCGGTGGAGAACCAACGTAGCGAGGAGGGGCTGAATGGTGGAACCAGTAGGTCAGCCCCCTGTCAGCCTCTTGGCTCGATCTTCGGCGGGGAGTCTTCTGGGGTCTTCTAGAGTCTTCTAGAGTTGTTTTCGTCGCAGATAAACACGGTTAAATATGACGATTGGGTCTTCCTTGATAGTTTTCTAATTAAATCCTCCTGCATTCATAGATTCACCAAAACTCGTAGAATTTATTAATTTAAACCCTTAAACCTATGTTTGGTGACGAAATTAAGTATATATGCAGGTTATGTTGATGGTTTATGATTGATGTTAACGACCGTCAGCAAGCGTACCATTCCAGACTTTACAATAATAATAATAATATGTGAATAAATGTATACATAAATGTGCATATAAATATATTCGACTTAACTATGGCGTAATTACCATTTTTACCAAACTAACATATCATTCAACAAGTTCATAGGACTTCAAACTCTAAAGTTCATACATGGAAAATAAAATACATGCAACCATGCTCGGTATTGCCCGGTATTGATCGGTATTTGACCAGCTATGGGATTGTGGCTCTTCTATATCGGTCTAGGTGCCGGTACGAGGCATTCTGGCCAGTATCGGAATGGAATTTACAACTGTGTGTTGCGTCGTACGGAAGGAGAAGGGTGGGAACCGCATGTTGCAAGAGTATGTTTCAAGTATTTTAGATATTTCAGAAGTATATTGCAAGTGTTGTATATCGATATTGCAAAAGTAGATTGGGATGTTGCACATGTTGTAATGGCTATACACGTATGTTTCAAGTGTACGTTCTAAATGTTTTCATCTGTTTCAGATGTATACTGCAAGTGTTTTTATCCCAATGTTGCAAAAGTATATCTGGATGTTACATATGCATGCATTTTGCAAAAATATATGTTTCAAGTGTTTTCAGGTGCTTCATACGTATGTTTACAAGTGTTTCATCTGAATGTTGCATATGTTTGCTGAAAGCATCTAGGCCTCTAGTTAGGTTTCGGTGATTAATGACAATACGAGATTACTATGCCTAACGTGTGTTTTGTAGAGGCAATTAAGTTAGGTCATGGTAATGGCAATTGATTGGGCAATCATGGTTGTCATGCCCCTACGATGGAAATCATTTCGGTTTTCAAAGGATGAACGGCAAGGTTAATGATGGACTAGTTCTAAGTGTCGTTTGGTGTTGAAGAGACACTTAGAGTAGTTTATGACTTTGTTTTTCCTTTGGCCGTACTATTAAGGGGGGGTATGGACTAGTAGCTTGACCTAGGTGAGTCTAGTGGGTTAAGTGTGGTGCACACTTATCAAATCTAGCACTAGGTAGCTCCTAAGTAGCCCTAAGATCAATTGGAGCAAACTTCATTCACATATGATTTCGAGTTGGAAGTGAATGGATGGTCAAATGTTGGCCGGACGCTGGTCCTGGTGTGACCAGACACTGGCAGTAGAGTCCGGTCAGTTCATTTAATCAAGTGAAGTCGTCTGGATGTGACCGGACGCTGAGCGAAAAGTGACCGGACGCTGGGTGCCAGAGTCCGGTCAACTCCAGTAAGGTTCCAGAGAGGGAGAATCATGATCGGACACGTCCGGTTAGTGCTGACCGGACACTGGTTAGGTTCTAGTTACTGACCGGATGCTGAACAGCAATGTGATCGGACGCTGGGTGCCAGAGTCCGATCAACATCAGTAAGGGTTCAGAGAGCAGTTTTCGTGATCGGACGCGTCCGGTCACTGCTGACCAGACGCAGGTCAGAGTCTGGTCACTACTTAATGGCTCTGTGGCAGGGAGAACTAACCGAAGCGTCCGATCACCTTGACCGGAGCATCCGATCACCCCGTAGAATGCTGACTCAAGCATATAACGGTTCATTTTGAATGAGGAGGTATAAATACTTCCTCTATTCATTCAAGAGAGTACTCTTGCCTATTTCAATAGCTAAGAAACACCCTTGAGAGTGCTAAGGAGAGCAAGAGCCTAGTGAGGTGATTGAGATTTGAGAATCCAAGACTAAGGCCTAATTAGTGAAAAGAGACTAGCAAGTGTGCATCAACCCTTCTCATTAGGCTTGTTGTGGTCAAGTGAGAGTTTTTGCTTGTTACTCTTGGTGATCGCCATCACCTAGATGGCTTGGTGATGATTGAGAGTTTGGTGATCATCCGACGGAGCTTGTGGATGACCCAACTCAAGTTGTGAGCGGTTGTGGGTGATTCACTGCAACGGAGGGTCGAAGAATCAACCCGTAGAGAGCACTTGATGCTTGTGTGGATCAAGGGGGAGCTACAACCTTGCGCGGGTGCTCCAACGAGGACTAGTGGAGAGTGGTAACTCTCCGATACCTCGGTAAAACATCGCCGCATTCCTTCTCCTCTCTTTACTTTAAGCATTTACATTTGATCAATTCAATTCTTGTCTTTACATTATTAGAATTGTCATGCTAGAGTAGGATTGGAACTTAGGGTGCTAAACTTTTGTGTGGAAGATCAATAGAATCACTTTCTAGGCACAAGGGGTGAAGTGGGCTAAGTGTAGGGTTTATTTATTACATCTTGATCCTTTCATTTGCAATGATTTTCAAATTCTTTTTAGGCGTTTTCGCAAGTGTTTCGAACGCTTGTTTCAAGTGTTTTATCTGTCTTCTTTTGTATGTTGCAACCGTTGCATATGGATGTTTTAAAAGTAGATCGGGTGTTACACATGGGATGCGTGTGGGAAGCGGCTGATGGCGTGGGCGACGTCCATGATGGTGCGAGCCCATTGCTGGTGCGCTCGCTCATGAGCTCGACGTGTTAGGCGCTCGCTTGCTCCCCGTGTGGACACCGTCCGCATAGGACGTCCGGTCGCTAGCAAGTTTGCTAAAATTTACCATACCAAATATTTAGCAAACAGAAGTTAAGTAAATAAATTTGCCTTGGATTTGTCAAGCCAAATATGAGAGATTGATAAGTTTTAACAGCAAATCAAAATAAATAGCTATCATGGCTCATCAAATCTTTGACTTGACCTTGAAAGGATCAAGATGCCCAAGAGGGGGGTGAATTGGGCTAATTCTAAAATTCTTCGCAATAAATAAACCCTACACTTAGCCCACTTCACCCCTTGTGCCTAAAAAGTGATTCTATTGATCTACCGCATAAAAGTTTAGCACCCTAAGTTCCAATCCTACTCTAGCATGACAATTTTAAGAATATAAAGACAAGAATTGAATTGCTTAAATGTAAATGCTTAAAGTAAAGAGAGGAGAAGGAACGCGGCGATGTTTTACCGAGGTATCGGAGAGTCGCCACTCCCCGCTAGTCCTCGTTGGAGCACCCGCGTAAGGGTGTAGCTCCCCCTTGATCCACGCAAGGATCAAGTGCTCTCTACGGGTTAATTCTTCGACACTCCATCATGGTGAATCACCCACAACCGCTCACAACTTGAGTTGGGTCATCCACAAGCTACGCCGAATGATCACCAAACTCCCAATCACCACCAAGCTGTCTAGGTGATGGCGATCACCAAGAGTAACAAGCAAGAACTCTCACTTGACCACAACAAGCCTAATGAGAGGGGTGGATGCACACTTGCTACTCTCTTTTTGCTAATGAGTCCTTATTCTTGGATTCTCAAATCTCAATCACCTCATTAGGCTCTTGCTCTCCTTGGCACTCTTAAGGGTGTTTTTCAGCTGTTGAAATGGGCAAGAGTACTCCCTTGAATGAATAGAGAAAGTATTTATACCCCCACATTCAAAACGAACTGTTATGTGCCTGAGTCAGCATTCTACGGGGTAACCGGACGCTCCGATCAGTTCTCCCCACCACCTAGCTGTTAAGTTGTGACCGGACTCTGACCTGCGTCCGGTCAGCACTGACCGAATGTGTCCGATCACAAAAACTTCTCTCTAGAACCTTACTGATGTTGACCGGACTCTAGCACCCAGCGTCCGGTCACTTCGCTGCTCAGCGTCCGGTCAGTAGCCGGAACCTGACCAGTGTCCGGTCAACACTGACTAGACGCGTCCGATCAGGATTCTCCCTCTCTGGAACCTTACTAGAGTTGACCGAATTCTGGCACCTAGCATCCGATCACATTTCACTCAGCATCCGGTCGCATCTAGATGAATTCACCATGATGAAATGAACTAACCGGACTCTGCGCCAGCGTCCGGTCACACCGAAACCAGCGTCCGGTCAACATTTGACCCTCCATTCACTTCAAACTCGTAATCATATGTGAATGAAGTTTGCTCCAATTGATCTAAGGGCTACTTTGGAGCTGCCTACTGCTAGATTTGACAAGTGTGTACCACACCTAACCCACTAGACTCACCTAGGTCAAGCTACTAGTCCTAACCCCCTTAATAGTACGGTCAAAGGAAAAACAAAGTCCTAAACTACTCTAAGTGTCTCTTCAACACCAAACGACACTTAGAACTAGTCCATCCTTAACCTTCTCGTCCATCCTTTGAAAACCGAAATGATTTCTATTGTAGGGGCATGACAACCATGATTGTCCAATCAATTGCCATTACCATGACCTAACTTAATTGCATCTGTAAAACACACGTTAGTCACAGTAATCTTATATTGTCATTAATCACCAAAACCCAACTAGGAGCCTAAATGCTTTTAATCTGCCCCTTTTTGGTGATTGATGACAATACAACCTCGAGTATGTAAAAGAGATGAGGTGTTCAGCATGCTTGATTCATATAAGCTTTTGACAATAAGAACAAAGAGTTAGGCAAGCTTATATGACCCAAGCCAACATGATGTACTCAATAGATATGAAATAAGCATGAGTACAAGAAATAAAGCTCATTTGCATCGAAGTAAAACGTGGAAGCAAAACAAATGAGCATAACCAAGTGACATGACATATATAAAGATCAAAGTAGAGAGCACACGTGTCACATATCACATAAATATCAAATTAATATCACTATCACATAAGTATCACGATCACACGTATGTAGTTCAATGCATGAAAGTAAACATAAAATGTGTAATAATGTATCAAACATAAAAAACCAAATATAATAGATAAGCTAAGATCCCCTAGATATATCGCTCCCCCCTAGATAAGTGATCTCAGAAATACCGACTCGCTGCACGATAGAATAAATCGGATATATGAATAATTTCAACATACATCTAGAGATACGAAACCCTAAGAAGCAAGCAATAGGTATGAAATTTGAATTGAGGGCTTGCTACCTGACAAACCGGTGATCCAAAAAGCAAAGGAATGAATCGCGAGGGCACCACGGGGAAAACACCTAGGGTTAGGGTTGCAATGCGGCGTGGATCGGCGGCAGAGAAGATGTTGGGCAGTGCAATGTGGCTTGGGCACATGGAGCGGAGGCATGGGCGTGATGGCGCTAGGGCACGGTGGCGAGGAGAAGGGCGGTGCGTGGCGCTGTTGTGGCAGGTGAGGCACAGGCGGCGGTGCGGGAGAGCTACGGGCGGTGGAGGCACAGTGGAGCAGAGGCATGGGCACATGGTTAGGCGGCGCAGCAGGCAGTGCGGCATGATGCATGGAGGCATGGCTACGGGCACGAGCTCGGTGATTTGGGCATGGCATGGCGACTCGGGAACGACGAAGTCGGTGCGGGTGATTGGATTAGGTCAAGGCGCGACGTTATATGGTGGCCCCCAGACATAACAGATAAGGAAAGAAGAAAGAGTTCGAAACCCATACATTTTCTACTGACTGGATGCTCCGGTGGCAATGACCGGATGCTATCACCCAGAGTTCGGTCGACTCTAGAGAGGTTCAAAACCTCTCGAGTCGCTACCGGACGCGTCCGATCACCACTAACCGGACGTAGCCAGAGTCTGGTCGATCCTTAGATCTTCTTATTCGCTTGACCGGACGCAAGGACATCATCTGACCGGACGTAGGGAAAGAACTATTTCAGCGTCCGGTCACTCCTTCGTAGCAACGGTTCACCTCCTATGAACTGACCGGACACTACACTTCAAAGTCTGGTGCAGCGTTCGATCACTCTTTTTCAGCAAATCTTCAAAGTTCCTTCGTGCTGCCTGTTCCCAATCAAGTCCCAACTTCAATAAGACCCAAATAAACACCAATTGGGACTGATGTGAGTGACCTCTCTCAAACCCTTAAACTTTTCAAGTATTTTGCCTTATGCTATAATTCTTTTTAAGGAGTTAGGCAATAAAAGGATAATTAAAGAGAAACGACAAAACAACATACATGCATATGCAATATAATACTTGAAAGTAATTCTAGTTGCTTGTCAAGTTTGATCCAAGGTTAAGCTTCTTCACACGCGTTTTGGCGGTTATCTTAACCATGTTAGACAAGACCTAAATACATTACCAAAAATTAAACATGTTGCATATTACAATGCAATGCAAGGGACAAAACAAGTTCATTTTCTAGTGAAGTTGCTAAAATCAAGCATGTTGAGCTCATTCCTCAGCCGACAAAATGTAGCCTCATCTAGCGGTTTAGTGAAGATATCTATCAATTGATACTCGGTCCTTACACCTTCTAATGATATATCATTCTTAACAACATGATCTCTAAGAAAGTGATGGCGGATATCTATGTGCTTAGTGCGAGAGTGTTGAACTAGATTATTAGCAAGCTTTACCGCACTCTCATTGTCACACAAAAGTGGTACCTTTTCTAGAACTACACAATAGTCTAGCAAAGTTTGCTTCATGTAAAGTATTTGTGCACAACAAGCACCCACAGCAATGTATTACGCTCCAGAGGTGGACAAAACCACACTATTTTTCTTCTTGGAAGACCAAGACACAAGTGATCTACCAAGCAAATAGCACCCTCCGGATGTGCTTTTCCTATCAACTTTGCAACAGGCATAATTTGAATCAGAATAGCTAACTAATTCAAATCTAGCTCCTTTGGGATACCAAAGGCCAATGCTTGGTGTGTGCTTAAGATACCTAAAGATTCTTTTAACGACAATCAAATGAGCTTCCTTAGGATTATCATGAAATATAGCACACACACACACACTAAACATGATGTCGGGCCTAGATACGGTTAAATATAACAGCTACCAATTATAGAGTGGTAGATAGTTTGATCAACCGTTTTACCTCCCTCATCTAGGTTGAGATATCCATTAGATAGCATTGGTGTCTTGATTGACTTACATTCATCCATATTGAACCTCTTGAGAAGATCCTTGGTATACTTTTCTTGAGAGATGAAAATCCCTTCTTTCATTTGCTTGACTTGAAAACCAAGAAAGAATGTAAACTCTTCAATCATAGACATCTCAAACTCCTTTGATATTAATTCACCAAACTCTTTATAAGAATCTTCATTTGATGATCCAAGATGATATCATCAACATATACTTAACAAATGAAGATCTCTCCATCAAGCTTCTTAGTGAATAGCGTGGTGTCGACCTTTCCAATGGTGAAGCCCTTCTCAATAAGAAAATCTCAAAGGCGTTCATACCATGCTCTTGGGGCTTGCTTAAGCCCATATAGCACCTTGAACAACCTATAAACATGATTAGGATATCTAGGGTCTTCAAACCCGAGAGGTTGATCAACATAGACTAGTTCATTTATGAAGCCACTTAAAAATGCACTTTTAACATCCATTTGATATAGTTTCATTTCATGATGTGATGCATATGCAAGGAGGATACGAATGGCTTCAAGTCTTACAATGGGTGCAAAGGTCTCTCCAAAATCTAACCCTTCAACTTGAGAGAACCCCTTTGCAACTAGTCTTGCCTTGTTCCTCACAACAATGTCTTGATCATCTTGCGTGTTGCGGAACACCCACTTTATTCCAACGACTCTTGCACCTTGTGGTCGCTCTTTAAGAGTCCAAACTTCATTGTGGGTGAAGTTGTTCAACTCTTTATGCATGGCATTTATCCAATCAGAATCTTGAAGAGCTTCTTCTACATTCTTAGGTTCAACACAAGAGACAAAAGAGTGATGTTCAATAAAAGAAGAAAGCTTTTGAGATCGAGTCATTACACCCTTTGATGGACTCCCTATAATGTGATCTTGTTGATGAGTTTGTAGTAGAGGTGAATTTCTTCTATCAACCACTTAAGGGGGAGGTTATGGAGCATCAACATTTTGTGCTTATGCCACCATTTGATCATGAGAGACATGAGTATCTTCATTTTCTACTCTCCTGTCTTCATCACCATCTTGTGACACATTTGATGAAGAAGGTGGATCAATCACTTGTACATCATCATTATCTTTAGGCTTGATGTCTCCAACCAGAATATTCTTTATAGCCTCCCTCAATGGTTCATCACCTACATCATCAAGATTCTCATGTGCTCCTTGGGAGCCGTTAGATTCATCAAATTCCACATCATATGTTTCTTCAACCAAGCCGGTGGCATGATTAAATACTCTATATGCTTTGGACTTTAATGAGTAACCAAAAAGAAAACCAATATCATAATGTCTTTGAAACTTTCCTAGGTGTTGTCGTTTCTTATAGATATAACATTTGCAACCAAACACCCTAAACATAGAGACGTCCAGCTTCTTCCCATTGAGCAACTCATAATGTGTCTTGCTAAGAAACTTTTGAAGGAATAGGCGGTTGGATGCATAATATGCGGTGTTGATAGCTTCCGTCCATAGAGCTTCGGGTGTGTTGTACCATATTGTTCTTGCAAGTGTGATTAGTGTCCAGTTCTTTCTCTCAACTACACTATTTTGTTGAGGAGTGTAGGTTGCGGAGACTTCATGCTTGATTCCAATTTCATCACAACAAGCTTCAATGTTTATGTTGTCAAACTCTTTACCATTGTCACTTCTAATCTTCTTGAGCTTCACTTCAAACTCATTTTGTGCTCTCTTGGCAAACTTCTTGAAGCATGAAGCAACATCGGTCTTATCATGAAGGAAGAACACCCATGTATATCTTGAGTAGTCATCAACAATCACAATTCACAAGGCAATAAAGATTTCCTTCTAAACTCTTGTATGTTGTTGGTCCAAATAACTCCATGTGAAAGAGCTTTAGGACTCTTGTTGTTGATATGAAAGCTTTTGTAGGATGAGTGTTTGCAACTTGCTTGTCGGCTTGACATGCACTACAAAGCTTGTCCTTCTCAAATTTCACATACTTCAACCCTCTCATCAATTCATTCTTCATAAGCTTCTTGAGTGAGCTTATCTCAACATGAGCAAGTCTTCTATGCTATAGCCACCCAAGTGATGTTTTGGTGAATAGACAAGCCTTCAAGTTAGCATCTTCGGAGGTGAAATCCACTAGATATAGGTTATTGTATCTAAATCCCTTGAATATAACTTGATCATCATGTTTCTTAGATACAACCACTTCTTTCTCGGTAAACAAGCATTGGAAGCCAAGATCACACAATTATCCAATGGATAGCAAGTTGAAGCTCAAAGAAGCAACATATAGCACATTTAAGACAAAATGATCATTTGATATTGCCACTTTGCTCAATCCCTTGACTTTGCCCTTTGAATTATCTCCAAATGTAATTCTTTCTTGGCCATCTACTTCTTCATCTAGGGAGGTGAACATACGAGGATCATCGGTCATATGTTGTGTGCAACCATTATCAATTACCTAATGACTTCCACCGGTTTTGTAGTTTACCTACACACAAGAGATCAAGCTTTAGGGACCCAAACTTGTTGATGGCCCTTAACTTTCTCAACAAGTGACTTTGCAACCCAAATTTTCTTATACCTATTCTTATTGGAAGGTCCTAAGAACATGACTTTTATTTTACCACTAGAATCCTTTCTAAGCATGTAATGAGCATTGAAAGCAAAAGGTCTAGCATGCTTGGGTAAGAGTTGTGGTGGTAGAGTTTGACACTCATAGGCAAAGTGACCTTCTTGTCCACACTCAAAACACCTCTTTGGCTTTGGCTTTGACTTGTATTATTGGTGTTAAGCTTGAGCTTTATTCTCTTGATTTACCAAATATCCAATTCCACTTCTATCCATCTTCATGATGGTGTTCATGAGTAACTCACTTTAAAGATACTTGCCTCTTGTGAACTTGCTCAAACCAATCTTGAGATGTTTTTTCCCTAACTTGAGCTTCTTGTTCTCTTCTTTTAGCTCATCATGATTTTTCCCAATCTTTAGTTTCTTATTCTCTTCTTTGAATTTCTCGTTCTCTTCCTTGAGCTCTACATCATAATCATGATCAAGGTTCTCTAACACAATGGTATTGGTGGTTGATAGCTTCTCAAGATCTTTCTTTAGCTTCTCATTCTCATTCTTGATCTTGACATACTCATCATGGTCATCGGACTCAACCACTTGCTTGCATTTGCTACTAGAACCTTGCTCAATGCTCTCAATAATTAAGTCATCATATGATGTAGCTATATCAATCTTAACAACATGGTTAGTAGCATCATGTGGCTCATTGGATAAAAACTCTTGAGAGATAACAAGATTATCATGATTGATCTTAAGATTTGTATACCCTTTTTTTAGCATGTTATAGCTAGTGATGAGCTCATTATGTATCCCCTCAAGTTTATCATATTTATATTTAAGCTCTTTCTTAGAAGATTTGAGCCCCTTGAGTTTGGATGACATAGCATCATTTGCTTCTCTAAGCTCAACACTAGCCTTTTCCGCTATGTCACATTTAGCTAAAAGAGAATCATTCTTAAGTTCTAGTTTTTTATTCTTAGCTCTCGACTTTATAATGATCTTAGTGTATTGATTTAGCAATTTAATAAGATCATCATATGAAGGTGATTCAAATTCATCATCATCACTATCACTATCATCATTGCAAGCATTTTATCACCACTACTTTCATCATTATTTGATACTTTTCATTCATCCTTGGCCATAAGGCATAGGTGTGTAGAGGAAGAAGGTGGTGGTGTTGGTGAAGATGATGAAGAGTCAATCACAATGGCGGCCACCTTCTCGTTGTCACTATCATCATCGGATGAGCAACTTGATGAATCAATGTTCGTGAGCCAATCACCGACGATGTATGCCTTACTATTTTTCTTCTTCTTGTGGAAGTCCTTCTTCTTGCCATCCTTCTTCTTGTATGGCTTGTTTTTCTTCTTCTCGTCTTCATCTTCATCTTCATCACTTGAGTCATCTTTCTTGCCCTTGTTCTTCTTCTTGTATTTATCTTTCTTAGGCTTGGGGCATTGATGTGCTAGATGACCAAGTTCTCCATAATTATAGCAATCCATCTCGGAGATTGGCTTCCTTCTAGTGCTAGTGAAGAACTTCTTTTTCTTGCCATCAAACTTGACGCTGTTCTTGTTGAGCTTCTTTAGCATCTTGGCGGTTCTTCTCACCAAGAGAGCAAGACTTGCATCATTAATTTCTTCATCACTTGAGCTTTCATACTCAATTCTTTCTTTGTCCTTCTCTTGCCTAGCCTTGAATGCTAAGTCCTTGTCTTTCTTCTTGTTAGAGGATGAGCCATCTTATGGTGTGATGTGCATATACATCTCATGAGCGTTGATCTTTCCTAAGATTTGAGTTGGTGTAGTAGTGGAAAGATCGCCTTGATGAAGCACGGTCACAATATGCCCATATTTGTCAATGGGGAGGACACTCAAGATCTTCCTTACAACATTAGATGGTTGCATTTGCATAAGTCCAAGCCTATTGACTTCCTCTACAAGAATATTTAAGCGTGAGTACATTTCATTTGTACTTTCTTTAGGAAGCATTTCAAAAGAATTAAGCTTTTTTATGACGAGATGATAGCGTTCCTCACGCTCACTCTTTGTTCCCTCATGGAGCGCATAAATGTTCGACCATAGTGTATGGGCGTCCTTGTGGTTCCTCACCTGGTTAAACATATATTTGCAAAGGCCTTTAAAGATGGTGTTTCTAGCCTTTGCGTTTTATTTTTCGTAATTCACTTCATCGCCTTGAAGGTGCGTGGGATCCCTAGGTTTTGGGAAACCTTGAGAGGTGGCTCTAAGAATTCCAACATCTAGAGCTTCTAAATACGTCTCCATGCGGATTTTCCAATAAAAAAATCATCTCCCTTAAAGATAGGAGGAGGTCCATCACCGTGAGACATCTTTCTCTAGGCGGTTAAGCCTAAATATGTGAGCACGAGGCTCTGATACCAATTGAAAGGATCAAGATGCCCAAGAGGGGGGGAGTGAATTGGGCTAATTCTAAAATTCTTTGCAATAAATAAACCTTACACTTAGCCTAGTTCACCCCTTGTGCCTAGAAAGTGATTCTATTGATCTACCAAATAAAAGTTTAGCACCCTAAGTTCCAATCCTACTCTAGCATGGTAATTTTAAGAATGTAAAGACAAGAATTGAATTGCTCAAATGTAAATGCTTAAAGTAAAGAGAGGAGAAGGAACGCGGTGATATTTTACCGAGGTATCAGAGAGTCGCCACTCCCTGCTAGTCCTCGTTGGAGCACCTGCGTAAGGGTGTAGGTTCTCCTTGATCCGCGCAAGGATCAAGTGCTCTCTATGGATTGATTCTTTGACACTCCATCGCGGTGAATCACCCACAACCGCTCACAACTTAAGTTGGGTCATCCACAAGCTACGCCGGATGATCACCAAACTCTCAATCACCACCAAGCTATCTAGGTGATGGCGATCACCAAGAGTAACAAGCAAGAACTCTCACTTGACCACAACAAGCCTAATGAGAGGGGTGGATGCACACTTGCTACTCTCTTTTTGCTAATGAGGCCTTATTCTTGGATTCTCAAATCTCAATCACCTTATTAGGCTCTTGCTCTCCTTGGCACTCTTAAGGGTGTTTTTCAGCTGTTGAAATGGGCAAGAGTACTCCCTTGAATGAATAGAGAAAGTATTTATACCCCCATTCAAAACGAATCGTTATGTGCCTGAGTCAGCATTCTGCGGGGTGACCGAACGCTCCAGTCAAGGTGATCGGATGCTCCGGTCAGTTCTCCCCGTCACTGAGCCGTTAAGTTGTGACCGGACTCTGACCTGCGTCCGGTCAGCACTGACCGGACGTGTCTGGTCACAAAAACTTCTCTTTGGAACCTTACTGATGTTGACCAAACTCTGGCACCCAATGTCCGGTCACTTTGCTGCTCAGCGTCCGGTCAGTAGCCGGAACCTGACTAGCGTCCGGTTAGCACTGATCGGACGCGTCCGATCAGGATTCTCCCTCTCTATAACCTTATTGGAGTTGATCGGACTCTGGCACCCAGCGTCCGGTCACATTTCACTCAGTGTCCGATCGCATCCAGACGACTTCACCTCAAATGAACTGACCGGACTCTACGCCAGCGTTCGATCACACTGAAACCAGCGTTCGGTCAACATTTGACCCTCCATTCACTTTAAACTCGCAATCATATGTGAATGAAGTTTGCTTCAATTGATCTAAGGGCTACTTTGGAGCTGCCTAGTGCTAGATTTAACAAGTGTGTACCACACCTAACCCACTAGACTCACATAGGTCAAGCTACTAGTCCATACCCTCCTTAATAGTACGGCCAAAGAAAAATAAAATCCTAAACTACTCTAAGTGTCTTTTCAACACCAAACGACACTTATAACTAGTCCATCATTAACCATCCTTTGAAAACCGAAACGATTTCCATAGGGACATGACAATCATGATTGGCCAATCAATTGTCATTATCATGACCTAACTTAATTGCATCTGCAAAACACACGTTAGTCATAGTAATATCGTATTGTCATTAATCACTGAAACCCAACTAAAGACCCAGATGCTTTCAGACATATTTTAGAAACAAACCTCTATATATGCAACACAATTTTACAAACCCGATGCACTTTTATTTACGCATCAGACAATGATATTTTGATGTTAAAAAATGAATTTGATGCGGCGACAGTTGCAACGTTTAAGGATCTTTGAAGCAATTTTGACTTCCAATGGTTACAGAAACAAGCTTCATGTATTTCTTAAATTGATTCTTGCACCTGTTTTGGCTTATGGCAAGAGGAACTACGCATCAAACAGGCCATTGCTATCCTCTGATCTCATGCTGGCCTGCTGGATGTATTTTAACATTTTCCTGTAGTTGATTGATGAATTGTTCTTGGCAAGTTGGCATCATAAAAAAAAAAGGCCGGGGCGGCCTGAAATCACCTTCGGCCCTAGTACTACTTTGCCAACCAAAAAGTCTAGGCCGGCGAATAATTGGCCCAATACTTCGGCCCATACCCACCACTTCCCTTTGCCCTTTCCTTCACACGTCGCCCCTATTTCTCTCTGTCTGTCTGCCTCGCTTCCGGCCTTCCCCTTCCTCTGCAAGCCGCAACGCAAAGCGCAAGGTGGATTTCAAAAACCCTACCTCGCTACCCTACTCCGCACCCACCCCGATCTCCCTCTCCCAACCAGATCGCCGGCCCGCGGCGGCGCTAAATGGAGGTGGCGCCGGAGACGCTCGACGCCCTCGCGGGCTGGTTCGCGCACTCGCTCTCACCCGACGCCGCCGCGCGCCGCGTCGCCGAGAAGAGCATCGACTCCGCCGCCTCTTCCCCGGGCTTCGCGCTGGCGATCCTCGCCCTCGCGGCCTCTCCGCGCCACGACCTCCAGGCCCGCCTCGCCGCCTCCGTCCAGTTCAAGAACCTGCTCCGCAGCCGTTGGCCCAAGCCCGACGCCGACGCCGCGGACGCCGCCGACCACCTCCCCGCCTCCGACTGCGCCATCATCAAGACGCACCTCCTCCAGCTCCTCCTCACCGCCCCGCCCCTCATCCAGGCGCAGCTCTCCGAGGCCCTCGCCGCCGCCGCGGCCTCCGATTTCCCCGCCAAGTGGGAGTCGCTCCTCCCGTCCATCGTGTCCTCCTTCGGTACGGCCGTCAACGCGGGGGACATCGCCGCCACCAACTCTCTCCTCGCCGCCATCGTGTCGCTCTTCTCCCGCTTCCGCAACGCATTCGACAATAATGCCCTCCGCCTCGACCTCAAGTACTGCCTTGACATCTTTGCCGCCCCACTCCTCGAGGTCTTCCTCTTCGCCTCCCGCCGCCTTCAGGCCGCAGCCACCACGGCCAACCCGCTCGAGCTCCGCCCCGTGTTTGAGTGCCTTCGCCTCAGCTGCGAGATCTTCTACTCGCTTAACTCCATCGACCTGCCTGAGTTCTTCGAGGATAACATGCGCCAGTGGATGACAGAGTTTCGAGCCTTCCTCACCACATCCTACCCACCGCCTGTGGAGGCAGATGGTGCCCCGGATGCGCTCCGTGCTGCTGTCTGTGATAACCTGCAGCTTTATATGGAGAAGTACGAGGAGGAGTTTAGGGGGTACCTGAAGGAGTTTGTTGAAGCTGTGTGGGGGCTCCTCATGGCGCAGACCGCTTCTCCATCCCGTGCACAGCTTGCCGTTACTGCAATAAGGTTCTTGACTACAGTTGCCGAGAGCGTGCACCATGCCTTATTTGGGACTCCTGAGGCAATGAAGCAGATATGTGATAGTGTTGTCGTGCCTAATTTGCGCCTGCGGGATGAGGATGAGGAGTTGTTTGAGGGCAATTGGGTGGAATATGTTAGGCGTGACTCTGAGGGTAGCGATGCAGATACGCTCAGACGGGCAGCGTGCCGGCTGCTGCGAGGCCTTGCAGCGAACTACCGGGAGCAGGTGGCTGCACTTGTGTCAGCACAGGTCCAGCAGATGTTGGCTGCATATGCTGCTAATCGGGCAAACAACTGGAAGGAGAAGGACGCTGCAATATACCTTCTTATTGCTCTTATGCAGAAGCCTGGTGCCACAGGTGGCGGTACACCCGTGGTTGACATGGAGAGCTTCTTTACATCTGTGATTGTGCCTGAGCTCCAGGCCCCTGATTGGCAGTCTGAGCCAATGTTGAAGGCAACTGTGCTCAGGTTCTTGAAGGAGTTCAGGGATCAGATCCCCAAAGCCACTGCACTGGCACTCCTACCAAGTGTGGTGAGGTTTCTGACACACGAGTCCAATGTTGTTCATTCATATGCTGCTACTTTTATCGAGAACCTGCTGATCATCAAGGATGCTGTCCCGGTACCAGGGTTGACCACAGTGACCAGGTGCGGAAAATGCTGACAACCCCCATTTCGGCTGTCATGTGATATATGTCCTCTTTTCTTGCTGTTTATTTACCAGTGGTTCCATAGGGGATGCAATTCGAGTTGAACCACATAACCTATCAACAGTAGTTTCATACACGAATTAGGAATAAGTGGTTTACACCTTGAACTTGTGCTGTTATAGTGATCGTTTATTCAATTCTCAATCAGTTACAATTGAATCTGTTTGATTTTTTGAGCCTGTGTTTTTTTTCCAGTTCTAGAATAGAGGGTCAGAGGAGCAGGTGACTATATTCCTTAGTGCCGCATGAGTTAGTTTCCTTTAGTGCTGGATTGCTTCTTCTCTTGCCAATCTGGATTAGTTTGTTGAGTAGACAAAAACAATGCTTTTGAGTTTCTGATATTGACAAGCTAGAACCCTCCTTGTTTGCCTTTCTTGTTAATCGTACATTCTATTCTGCCTTTTCAGTTCATGTACTCTAGTGGTGCATCAGCTTTCGGTTAGTACCATGGGCTGAGAATAAGAACCTTAATGCGCACCCTTTAGTTCCATTGCATTCTGACATGGTAATGCCATGTTTGGTACACTGAATTTCTTATTGCTAGAAGTTGATAAGTTAATCTTCCTAATGTTGGTTTACTGCTAGAATATGTTTGCTCGCAGTACTGAATGGTTAATGCAAGCTGACTGATTTACATATTTTACTTCTAAACAAAAGACGTGCTTAATATTCTCATGACATGCAAAGCAATTATACTAATTCTGGTTGTAGGCAGCTTGTTCGATGATGTATTACGTTTATATGCTGCTGTTTTACTTCATGCTATGTTACTGTGCAAATAAATAGGAAATAAAAATGCTGACTTACATTTTAGCCTAATCTATGGACTGTTTTGTTTTGCAACTCCAGGTCTCCACGTTATGTTGCTGCTGATATCAATCCATTTGCCGCACAGATCATTCAGAACCTGTCCACAGCACTAGGTTTCCCTGATTCATACGAGAACCCCTACCTGATGAAGTGCCTGATGCGGGTGCTTGGGATTGCTAATATAGCTGGTCAAATTGTTCATGAGATCACTGCTCGACTTGTGGGTATTCTCATGGAAGTGTGCAATAACCCCAAGAACCCTGACTTCAACCACTACTTGTTTGAGGCTCTGGCAGCAGTTATTGGCCGGACTGGTGAGCAGGACCCAGCACTACTCCCTGCTTTTGAGGCCAGCCTCTTCCCAGTGCTCCAGAGGATATTGGTTGAGGACATCTCAGAGTTCTGGCCATATGCTTTTCAGATATTTGCACAACTCGTCAATTTGAGTCGACCACCTCTCTCGCAGAATTACATGCAGCTATTTGGTGTCCTTCTTAGTAATGCCACTTGGGACCGACCACCATGTGTTCCTGCCTTGGTTCGCTTGCTGCGAGCATTCCTTAGGAAAATTCCAAATGAGCTAAACCAAGAGGGCAGGCTTCCAAATATCTTGGCAATATCCCGTAGTCTCCTCTCACGCAGCAGCACGGAAGATTCTGCATTCTACATGCTGAACACAATAGTGGAAAATGTTGGTTTTGACATTCTGAACCCATATATAAGTGAGATATGGAGTGCTTTGTTTACTCGGCTACAGACTAGACAGGCAGTGAAATTTGTGAACTCTCTTGTGGTTTTCACGTCACTAGTGCTGGTCAAATATGGATCAAGTGTTCTTGTCAGTTCCGTTGATGCAATTCAGCCAAATCTTTTCATCCAAATCCTTCAGCGATTTTGGATTCCCAACCTCAAATTGATCAAAGGTGCTCTTGAAGTTAAGTTGACAGCAGTTGCTTCGACAAAGTTGCTTTGTGAGTCTGCGGTGCTGTTGGATGCTGCTGCAGCCCAGTCGTGGGGTAAATTACTTGACAGTATTGTCTCACTGTTGTCCAGAACGAATCAAGATGGGGCGCAACAAGAGCAAAATGATGGTACTGATGCAGTGGATATTCAGAAGACATCAAGTTATTCTGTCTCATTTGTACGGCTTCAATATGCTGGAAAGAGTGAAGATGACCTTTTGAAAGAAGTAAATGATACAAAACAGTTTGTGGTCACATCCTTGGCCACACTTTCTGTCCAGTTTCCTGGGAGGTTTGGTCCTGTCATTGAGCAGCATGTAGACCCAGCAAACAAAAGTGTGCTTCTTCAACTTTGTGCAGCCTACAATGTCAACATTGTCTAGGTAAACAAATTTCAATGGTATTCTTTTATGAGCTTAAAACACGGAACATCTGTTTGATACTTTTACCATTTTGTTCTGAAGTTTTGTAAATCATGTACATACCTGTTAACAAAGTAACAACAGAAACTGCTGAATGGTATGCGAGGCTATTTGAGTAGCATAGTTATCATCTGTGGCGAGTTAGGGCATCCAGCTTCGTGTTCACAACATCTTAATGGTCACATGCAATTGATTAGCCATTGCTATGAATTGTTGTGTTCTTTTTACAATTTCATATCTAGTTGCTTCAACTATATCATTGAAAAGCCTTGCACATCTGGATATTATTTTGAAAACTGAAAAAATGTTCATATATTAACCACTAGTGGCTATTGAAGGTCTCTTGGATCTCTTCTCAGCTTGCAATTCATGACTACAGTTAATGTCATTCACATTTTCCAAGCCAGAAACTTCAATGGTAGCACATCTTGTGTCTCTTTTTTTTTGGGGGAACTCAAAGGTGATATTCAAACTGCATGTTCTTAGGTCATCGTTCCAAATTTATAATGTGATTGGTATGGAGTACTTTGGTAGTTTAACTGTCGAAATTTGGTTGGAAATTGGGTGTTGTGTGTGCACTTAGTGGTCTCAACTCTCTAGTTTAGAGGAGGATTTAGCTACGTGGCTGTCCCATTAATAATCATTCTTGCTACAGACACAATTAATGACTAAATTTGTTTCTTTTAAGATGTCTTAGGCGATGTTATAACTCCTAAATACCGAGTGGTTAACACACTGCCGCCTCACCTTATAGTGTTATTATTATGGTATGACTCATGAAACTGAAAGTATTATCTTTGTTCCCAAATAAATCAACTTCTGGAGTTGTACTAAGTCAAATTTTCAGCTAGAACCTCAAAATTCTGTTGAAGTGATCCTGAATGTGCTATCTTGTTGGTTACTTGTTCATTCTATAAATACTAATATTTTTGCTTGTATGGAATGTGGGAGGTCTCATATTTGCTTCAGAAATGTTGACATTCCAATGGTTTTTGAAAAGAATCTACATTCACTGCAAACTTGTAATTTTGTCTTTTGTGACCCAAGAGAGTTACATGCCCTTGTTAATTTTGGGGACTCTAACCCTTGTTCTCCCTAAATTTCAGGAGCCAATTGCACTGGAAGGCATTTGCTTGTTTTATAATGGGTCTTGTCGAAAGATGAGTCTCTTGGAGCTGTCTGTCTGTCAAGATTTTCTGGTGTCATCCTTCAGCCTGTTCGCTGGTGCTGGGGCTGGACCAGCCAGCCCAGCCAGCCAATTCCAGCCACCAGCCATTCCCAGCAGCTGGGTACCATGCTGATTTCAAAATTTCAAATTCAAATTGAATCTTGGCAGGGTGTTGGTTGTGTCGTGGGACGGGCGGATGCCAAAACATGTAAGGAAAAAATAAACATTAGCTTTGTGGAGGATTTGTCTATTTGGTTTGGCTGAGGATTTAGTTTCGAGGCTGAGGTTCCTTTTTTGGGGAAAGTCTAATGGTGTACTGGTCAGATGATGTACCTGAAAGCCCTGAATCAATGGTTGTTGGAACACGCTGTAATTTTGCCTGCCTGGCTTCCATGGTTCGGGAAATGCTATTCTGCAGATGCATGGCCAAAAGCCCAAACTTGACGAAGGAGCCGTATATATTCAACGTATCTTTGTTCAATTTCGCGAGTGTATATTTGAAATCTACGATCATGCAGTTGCTTCTGCGTATTATTATGTTTGGATCCCCTAGAGATAACTATTACGAGTCGCGGTCTCCTCGTATTGTATAGACTAGGGTAAGACTTGCCACTGACACCCTGACCCCGCACAGAGCGGGAGCTTTCTGCGTTGGGTACGCTCTAGAGATAACTATTAGCTGTTAAAGCTAGCTGAGGTTCCGTTTTCTTTAGCTATTAGCTAGCTATATTTTTTAGAGCTAATCGATCCTAACAAGCCCTAACACAACAACTAATAGTTAGGTGAGACGATCTAAACAGGCCTAGGGCAAGCTTGTTAAGTACATGGTCAGTGTTCTAGAGGGTTTACCGTATACCTTTAGCCGATTATGTACCGTGCAAATCCAGGCCGCGTTGTCGGCGTTGATCTCATTTGGTTAACCATCGGCTCGTTGACCTTGTCAAACCAATTGGATCGGCCAGTTTCAGATGCAGAACATAATTTTTTTCCTCCAAAATATAACCAGCGACAACGTGGGCCGTTCATAAATCTGATTGCAACGATAGTTTTAGATCCGTTCCGTTTAACCTTTTAGGATGTCTGAAGCAATTTTGATCATCAGTGCTAAACCAAACAAATTTTGTGTTCTAATAATTTGAACAACTAGACCGTTCAAAAAAATAATAATTTGAACAACTACAAACAGCGGAGGCTAAAGGCCCATTTAAAAGGCTGAATGCAAAGCAGCTCATCGAAGGCCCAGTTACGCATCCTCTTCATTTTAGCCCAAAAGATGTACGTTGATCCCCAATGATGGTGACGAAATTTTGTAACCGGACAAGTTGAGCAAGACGCAGATTGTGATGGAAGCCTGGCAACCCGAGCTGATGGCCTGTATTCAAGGGCGAAGGCCGCCCAGTCCTTGGGCATTGACAAAGTGATATTTGAAATGGATGCTATGATGGTAAAACAGGCGTTGCAAGTATCTAGCTTCAGACTGTCGTCCATGGGAGGTTTGGTGCATGAACTGAAGGAGCTCCTCAATGAAGATTTTTCGGAAGCTAGAGTAATACATGTCCCACGCGAATGTAACAAAGTAGCATATGAATTGGCTAGATCAGGATGTCGTAGTTTTTTATCCTGGTAGCTTACCAGATTGTTTTTATGTTTTGGCGACCAGTGATTTATCTAGTTCACGGTCTTAATGAAATCAGGTGGTTCCCTAAAAAAAGACGCAAATTGTGAGGAGAGGTGTATTTTAAAGAGATTGCAACATTTGAAAACCACATTTGCTTGTGACCGGGAGGATTGCTCGATTGCAATTGTTCGTTCTTATGCTCTTATTTTTCTGTTTTCGTAGTTGATTGCGTTGTTTCCTTCCATCAAACTTGAAATTCGAAAGTTCTCCGCTGCTGTTCCATGTTACGGTGGAACGTGTTTACTTCATTATTATGTCTCCAACTAAAACACGAGTGCTTGTGTTTTGGCTAACCTTTTTTTTTTCAATGCTAGATGTCTATTACTCTATGTTTTTTTAGCGTTGATGGGTGTTCAAGGGTGTGTACGTATACGTGGACTGATGGTTTCAAAAAAAAGTTACATATTTCATTTCCCTCAAATTGATCTCTTTATCTTTTCATATTAGTCACGCGAAACTCAGGAGTGGTCTCGTTTTGTGTTGTTTGAATTGGAAATTAGACGAAGGTCTAGCCGTCTAGGTCGCGACTGATGGCACACCGCGCATGCAGCGCCATTAACAAAAATCAAGCCGCGCTCATTCCCGGATGGAGTGCCTTTGTTGACTCTGTTGAATTAGGACCAGCCTGGCTGGATAACACCTCTCGCTTCATCAAGCTAATCCAAAGTGTAATTAATTTCATATGAAAAATGTAAGTGTAGGCGTGCTGAATTGCTAATTACTTACCGTGTAATCGTTAATGATTATCCAATCCAGGGGATCTTTTCGGCGGATCTCCCAGTTTAAAATGACATTGCTATTCTACGCTGACGGCGGAGCCGTCAAGATTGTGAGCCGTAGGTTACACCAGCTGTCTCCATCTCACAGGCTAAGCTAGAGAGCCCAAGGTGTTTGGAGATATGCCTGTTCGAACTTTCTTAACGCCTACCTGCAATGCAATGCTTGCACCAAGCCGAAAGTTCGCCATCGTTTTCCAAGTAAAAATCTTGAAGTAAAAAATGAAAAGAAATCAAATCAGAAAATTACCGGTCCTTGCCTGTCACTCTCTAGCACAATCAGCACCAATGCTAAATTAATCGGAAATTTGAGTATATAAGCAGGCCACACCTCTAGCAAAAATCCTCCCTTTCCCAGTTTCCCATCTCAAGCTATTCGTGGTTAGTGTGCAAATGGCTCTGACGTTCAGAGAGAGGAGGCTTCCGCAGCTGCACATCTCGCTCGACGTCCCCTCGTGCGCCTTCCGGCACCCCAACCCCAACCCGCCGCCGGCGGCCTCGACGTCCGCGTCGCGAGCCAGCGGCGAGTTCCGGCTCTCGGACTTCGACAGGCTCGCAGTGCTGGGGCGCGGGAACGGGGGCACGGTGTACAAGGTCGCGCACCGCCGGACGTCGGCGCTGTACGCGCTCAAGGTGCTGCACCGCTGCGACCCCGGGGCCGCGTCGGAGGTGGACGCCCTGCGGCGCGCCGACAGCTCGCCTCACGTCGTGCGGTGCCACTCCGTGCTCCCCGCGGCGGCCCCCGGCGACGTCGCGCTCCTGCTCGAGCTCGTGGACGGCGGCTCGCTGGACGCCGTCGCGGCCCGGCGCGGGGCGTTCCCGGAGGCCGCGCTCGCCGAGGTCGCGGCGCAGGCGCTGGCCGGACTGGCGCACCTCCACGCGCGCAGCGTCGTCCACCGCGACGTCAAGCCGGCGAACCTCCTCGTCAGCGCCGCCGGGGAGGTCAAGATAGCCGACTTCGGCATCGCCAAGGTCCTCTCGCGCGCCGGCGACCACTGCGCCGCCTACGAGGGCACCGCCGCGTACATGAGCCCCGAGAGGTTCGACACGGAGCGCCACGGACACGCCGACCCCTGCGCCGCCGACGTGTGGAGCCTGGGGGTCACCGTTTTGGAGCTCCTCATGGGACGGTACCCGCTGCTCCCCGCCGGGCAGAAGCCCAGCTGGGCGGCGCTCATGTGCGCCATCTGCTTCGGCGAGCTGCCGTCGCTGCCAGACGGCGCAGCGTCGCCGGAGCTCCGTGCGTTCGTCGCCGCTTGCCTGCAGAAGGACTACACCAAGCGGGCGTCTGTGGCGCAGCTTCTTGCGCACCCGTTCGTCGCCAGAAGAGACGTCGCGGCCTCCAAAGACGCGCTCTGGCGACTGGTGGCCGGAGCCTGAACTGGCTGCGCCGCTTAGGCATTAGATTGATCACACAGCCGTAGGATTGTTACATTTGTACACAATAACCGAAACGAACAGGCCGGACAAGAACCACATTAATTGTCACATTGACATGTGGAGCCACTTGCACGAGTGCCCCGTACCGCAGAGAATACATATAATCACACGTGCATAAACACTCATATACATACACGCAAGCTCACCACTATGAAAACATCTGACTGAACTAGATGTTAGTCCATATATTGTCCTAATTTCTTTCGTGAAAAATCACACAGTACATACGTTGACACTCATATACATGCACTTAGACTCACCACAAAGCCTCACCATTGATGGACATATCGTCTATCACTGAAAGAATAGTTAAATTCTAGAATAAATCTAGAAAAATACGAGCACCCGCGTTAAGTCGATGACTTAAATCTGGGTGGACAAGTTCTTCCAGATTTGGTCTTAGTTAATATTGATTTAGATGACTGCTACACTATGGCAAAAAGAATTTCATATTAAGGCCCTGTTCGCTAGGAGAAATTTGGAGAAATTTGGATGAATCTGTGAGAGAGTGAATAGTGTTTTTCATCCGTGCATAGTGAAATTCGGCTGGTTTTTCAACCAGTCGAACGAGCCCTAAGTTCTGAAATAAGAAAAGAGGCTTACTATTAATACAACTTTTTTTTTTTCAGTTTTTCCCATTCTGCCAAGGTGCTATAAACATTGTAGCATAACAACATAACCCAGCTTGACCATGATATACATTTGGGCATTTGGCATATTCTTTTTCTTTAATGCTATGATCCTTTTGGGAATTATTACTTGATATAATATTTTAGCAACTTGGTATCACCCTCAGGCAATGTCCAAATTATACACTAACCAAGATCAGCAACTGCAGTGACGGACCTAGGTTTTTACCTCTGGGTATGCGCAGCAAAAAATTTTCTTATGTAATTCGATAAAAATTTCCTTTTTTTTATTTTTTTTACATTAAAATTTTTTACCTACCTCTATGACTGGCGGACCCCAGGGTATGCGGTGGCCCACACTGCATGAGCAACTGTCGACCACTTGCAAATAGCACTCGAGATATTTGTCGAAACTGAAGGTTGATAGTCAGAAGTAGTTAGAAATCTGCACGGACATTCTTTGCTGTAATGATCCTACTCTGGCTAGAAGAAGAATAAAAAAATGGCAATTGGATAGCAAAAACTAATCCAGCCGATCTCCTAAATCGATCCCAACCTCATCTTGAAACGCGTTGCTAGCTTGCTAGCATTCGAATGCATCCTTGAAGTTATCGAAAGAAAAACGAAAAGAAAGCGATGAATTGAGATGACGTATGTGGTGCTATTAGTAAACATATACTACTGATAGATTAATTAGACTTAATAAATTTATCTCGTAAATTAGACTCTATCTATATAATTAATTTTATAATTAGCTTATATTTAATCATTCTAATTAACATCTGAACATCTAATATGATACTAAATAAAGTTTAGTCAGGAATCAAACACCCCCTGACAACACCCGGCTTGTGATCAGTTTGATGGACACAGAACACGTACCGTCATTTGTCACGTCCTGGGTCCTCCTATGATGCAAAGACGCCACCTACACGGGTAGAGAACAGATCTTTACTTCTAGTGGGGAACTCCTTTTAGTCTCGATTTCTCACTCAGGAGCAAACATCTGAGACTACCCCTTTAGTCCCGGTGGGTAACACCAACCGGGACTAAAGGTGCCTCCTGACATGCTACGATGGCTGGCACCCTTTAGTTCTGGTGGGTAATACGAACCGGGACTAAAGGTTTTTTTTTCTTTTTTCTTTTCTTTTTATTTTTTTGTTTTCTTTTCAAAATAGGTTTTCGAAGTCGTATTGTATGCTGCTAATTATACATTTATATGCGCGTATAGTATGTTTCGGTTCAAGCACAATAAACGTATTAAATCACACAATTCAAGCATAGAAATATATATATATATATATATATATATATATATATATATATATATATATATATATATATATATATTTACATGCATGCATGCAAATGTGTATTTTACATTATATTATTTCATGTGCATATATTACAAAAGATTGCATTACAGTTGTTGTGATATAACAAGTTTCCTCTCATCCTATAGCTTGGCTTCCATGGCAGTGTTGGGTCGAAGTAGAACTCGTCTTTGGAATCGATGACCTGCTCATTAAAAAATTCGGCTATAGACTCTTGAATTGCTTTGATTTGGTCTTGCCGTATGATCTTTTCTTCCAACCATCGAGCCTACATGTTTGAATTAAAGGAAAATAAATTAATATATGTACATATATATATATATATATATATAAAGACATAGTAACACAATCAATAATAATAATTAAATGAATATATAGTGTATTTTTAACGTACTTTGAGTCTCTCTGTAGGAGTTTTTTGGGAGACCACCTTGATAAACTTGCAAACATAGTAACTACAGTAGTTGTTCCCCTGTTCCTGCCTCAGACATCACTTTACGAGAAAAAGATTTGTCATCCAATCTGGTGATCCGGCGAAAGCTATATGTTTAATTAATAAAGATGATGCGATTTAGGGGACTTACTTTCAAAGGGATTACATTCAGTGGCGCTTTGCATTTTCCCATGTGTTGTTTCTCAATAAAGGTTTTCCAAACACTGCCCAATAAAAAAATTTGTCACGTCATCAGATATAGTTAATCATCATGTTTGTGTGTATATATAGTTGCTAGAGATACCAAAATTACCTCTGGATAATATCTATCATATCTTGGTAGTCTTGTTGTGGTTTTCTCATCGAGTCATAGATTATCGACTTTTCACCAGATCGATGTCCATCAATATCCAGTGATTGCTGCATGTGTTTTCTTTATTGCACATAGGAAAAATCTATAACCTAACTTTTTTTTATTTTTTGTTATAATTATAAAACATAATGTAACTAATATTTATTATTTTATTAATGTAAAAATGTAGTGTTTAATTAAAATTATTAAAACTATTGGTTTTGGACAGGAAATTTGTTTTCACATCATTTTAACGTTAATATTTTAATTTTTCATCACTCAATATCCTAATTTAACTTTTCGAGAGAGAAATCCCACCAAATCAAACATTGATTTAATTTGAAACACGACATAATAAACATCTGAATTCACAATTATTACATAATATCTCAAACACACACTACATTAAATCACTATATCATCAAGTGGCTACAGCAGTGAACTTCTTCTTTATGTATGTCCCTTGGTTATGATCGCGTCGTAACCATGGAGTGTCCTCATCATTTACCAAGATGCTAGAGTCTTTGTTCACTTTGAAGGGCGGAATTCAGTCATACTTTTCATAATCTTCTGACATGTCCGACTTGTCCTTAATTCCCACGATGACTCTTTTCCCTGAAAGAACTATGTGGCGCTTTGGCTTTTTGGTTGAGTCATTATCGTTTTTCCCTCTTTTTAGTTTGGTAGACATATCATTGACATAGAACACCTGATTCACATCCTTGGCAAGGACGAATGGTTCGTCTTTGTACCCAATATTACTAAGGTCTACTGTTGTCATTTCATACTCGTTGTCTATTATTACCCCGCCTCTGGTCACCTTGAACCATTGGCACTTGAACAATGGGATCTTCAAAGTAGGTGCATATTCTAGTTCCTATATTTCATCTATGCGGCCATAATATGTCTGTTTATCCCCATTCGGGTCTATGGCATCTATGCGGACACCGCTATTTTAGTTGGTACTCCTTTTATCTTAGGCTACTGTGTAGAATATGTTCCCATTTATCTCGTACCCTTTGTATGTTACGATATGCCATGATGGTTGCATAGCCAATAAATACAGTTGCTCATGGATGCTCTCATCATCTTCATATTTTTTTTGCAACCAATCGTCGAAAGTTTCCATGTGCTTACGCGTAATCCAAGCTTCAGTCTTCCCTAAAAACTCGGATCGTAAGAGATCCTTGTGTGTCTCAATATACGGATCTACCAAAGAGGAGTTCTGTAGAACTATGTAATGTGCTTTATTGAAATAATCATCCTTCGTACCAATATATGTTTTCCTCCCTAGTGTCCCCTTTCCGCTTAGTCTCCCCCCATGTCTCGATTTAGGAACACCAATCGAGTCAACGTTGGGAATAAAGTCAACACAGAACTCAATGACCTATTCTGTTCCATAGCCCTTGGCGATGCTTCCTTCTGGGCGAGCACGGTTGTGAACATATTTCTTCAGGACTCCCATGAATCTCTCTAAGGGGAACATGTCGTGTAGGAACACAGGACCGAGAATGAAAATCTCCTTGACTAGATGAACTAGGAGGTGTGTCATGATATCAAAGAAGGAAGGAGGGAACACCAACTCAAAGCTGACGAGACATTGAACCACATCATTCTGTAGTTTAGCTAGATCAGTTGGATCAATTGCCTTCTAAGAAATTACATTAAGGAATGCACATAATTTCACGGTGGCTAGACGTACATTTGGAGGTAGAATTCCTCTTAATGCAACTGGAAGTAATTGTGTCATGAGAACATGACAGTCATGGGACTTTAAGTTATAGAATTTCTTCTCTGGCACATTTATAATACCCTTTATATTCGAGGAGAATCCAGATGGTACCTTGATATTATTTAAGCATTCAAACATGATTTCCTTCTCCTCTTTGCTTAGAGTGTAGCTGGCAGGACGTAAGTAATAGCGTCCATCATCTGTCTTCTCTGGATATAGGTTGTCTCTTTCTCTCAAACAACACAGGTCCTGTCGTGCTTCAAATATGTCCTTAGGCTTTCCATACACACCCATGAAGCCTAGCAGGTTCACACAAAGATTCTTCGTCAGGTGCATCACATCGATCGAGCTGCGGACCTCTAGGACTTGCCAATAGGGTAGGTCATAAAATATGGACTTCTTCTTCCACATGGGTGCGTGATCGTTAGCGTCGTTCGGAACAGGTTGGCTACTTTCACATCATTGACCATATCGAGTATATCCTCACCGGTTCGGTTGCGAGGCTTGGTCAGGTGGTCTGCCTTCCCTTTAAAATGCTTGCCTTTCTTTCTTACGGGGTGATTTGCAGGAAGAAATCGACGATGGCCAAGGTACATGACATTTCGATATTTTTTCAAGAATACACCTCTAATATCACCAAAGCAGTGTGTGCATGCATTATATCCCTTGTTTGACTGTCCTGAAAGATTACTTAGAGCAGGCCAATCATTGATTGTTACGAACAACAATGCTCGCAGATCAAAGTGTTCCTGTTTGTACTCATCCCACACACGTACACCTTCTTTATTCCACAAAATGAGAAGTTCGTCAATAAGTGGTCTCAGGTACACATCGATGTCATTACCAGGTTGCTTCGGGCCTTGGATGAGCACAGACATCATAATGAACTTCCGCTTCATGCATAACCAAGGAGGAAGGTTGTAGATACTTAGAGTAACAGGTCAAGTGCTATGACTACTATTCTGCTCTCCAAAAGGATTGATACGATCTGTACTTAAAGCAAACCTTAAGTTTCTTGCGTCATTTGCAAACTCCGAGAATTCTCTGTCGATTGCTCTCCACTAGGACCCATCAGCAGGGTATCTCAACATATTATCTACCTTACGGTCTTCTTTGTGCCATCGCAACAATTTTGCATGTTCTTTGTTTCTGAACAGACGTTTCAAGCGTGGTATTATAGGAGCATACCACATAACCTTGGTAGGGATTTTCTTCCACGGACGTTCGCCCTCAACATCACCAGGGTCATCTCGCCTGATCTTATACCGTGATGCATGGCATACCGGGTATGCATCCAATTTCTCGTACTCTTTGCCACGGTACAGGATGCAGTCATTAGGACATGCATGTATCTTCTCGATTTCTAGCCCCATAGGACAGACAATTTGTTTTGCTTCGTAGGTAGTGGCGGGCAATTCATTATCCTTTGGAAGCATCTTCTTTTGGATTTTTAGTAACTCTCCAAATCCCTTGTCAGATACACCATTCTTTGTCTTCCATTGCAGCAATTCTAGTGTGGTTCCCAACTTTTTCTGCCCTGCATCACAAGTTGGGTACAACAATTTCTTGTGATCTTCTAGCATCCGCTCGAACTTGATCTTCTCCTTTTCACTTTCACATTCTCTTTGTGTGTCACGAATGACCTGACAAAGATCATCAGCAGGCTCATCTTCTGTGGCTACCTCTTCTTCAGCTTCTCCCATTACAGTATCATTGAAGCACGCACCATCGGGAATAATATCATTGTCGTCCCATTGTTCTTCTTCACCTTCTTCCATTACAACGCCGGTTTCTCCGTGCTTTGTCCAATAAATATAGTTTGGCATGAAACCCGACTTGAACAAGTGTGAATGAAGAGTCCTTGAGCAAGGATATTCCACCGTATTCTTACATATGGCATATGGGCGGCACATGAAACCGTCGCGTTTGTTTGCCTCGGCCACACGTAACAAAGAATGCACACCGTCAATGAACTCTTGGGAGCGGCGATCAGCATTGTACATCCAATGCCGGCTCATCTGCATTACATGACATAAATACCATATTAAAACCAAGATCATAATTAATTATTTATACAACATGTGTGCCACCACAAAAGGTACAAATTTATGAAAGCATCGCTACAATGTAGACAATCCCAACTACCACTAAAAGAACTAAAGCTAAAATACATTTCAGGAGCACAAGGATTTCACGACCAATCTTAACTAAAACAGACATATCCCCCGATTGTGCAACATCTTTAGGCTTCTTCGACTAGATCACTGTCTCATTAGCCGTCGTATCTGCCTATTGTACAAGATATTTTTACACGAGTTCAACATACTCTTCCTCCCAGTAGAAGCCTGAACATCGTCCACTGCCATCCCACTGAAATTAAAACAAAAAATTAGAACTTTAATCACAACCATCATGAAAATAGATATAAACTAACCATAATCATTAAATACGATAAAATAACTCACATTGCGATCCGGACACTTGTAGAAGATACAATCCTTGTTGGGACCCTCCTTCTTCACTCGGTACTTCATCACAATCTTCGTCTCATCACGACACTTGCCGCATGGAATGAGAGGGAGGCCCGGCCTAAGTCGCTTTGGAAACCCATGAGAGGCCGAAGACCCGGAAGCAGTTGCCATCTACTCTCTATACTTATTTTTTAATACACTATAAATTTCTCATTTTATAAACAAATAAAATTAAGAAACTATAAAATTATCTATATCTCTAAACAATGATATTTTTAATGGTCATTGTGTTCTCGTCTTTTACTGCGGCAGGTAAGTAATTCATATGATATTTCCGTAAATTAACAGAAGAATGGGAGTGTACACACATAACAATCGATTATCGTTTATATTTATATATATACTATGTTTGGGTACGGTGATTGACAGACTACTGCAACGATATCGGGACGTGTGAATAAATAACCATCCGTACTAGTTGACCTTGCTTACGTGATCATCTCGGCGAGCATTTCTCCACCGGACGACACCGTACTTGGCCACGGAAGAGCTCCGATTCTACGAGGAAGAGAACACGGTCTTCCACGACCGTTGCCGCTCTCCCTCATAGAATCAAAGCTCCTCCTTGACGTCCGTTACCGCTCGGCAGAGAACATGCTCGCCGAAATGAACACGGTACGCTAGTTCAACTAGCTACTTTAACCTTCCTTCATGTAAATATGCAAGCTTGAAGTGATTTTGAGCTCAAATTGCTTATAAATGAAAAAAACCACAATAAAGAACCATATATATATATAGTGAACAAAATGGGATAAGACAATGATAAAACATGAGAGTATAAAGTTGGTAACCTTTAGAACCAAAGAATCGATGGAGGAATCAAAGAAATTGATAGAGGAATCGAAGAATGGATGGAGAAAGAGAAAGAACACTGCTTAAATTTGAACTTAAGCTCTCAGGCGGGCTCGGGGAGGAAGAAGACGGCCAGCAGGATTTACAGCTCAAAAACATGTTTTAATAAATAACCATCCGTACTAGTTGACCTTGCTTACGTGATCATCTCGGCGAGCATTTCTCCACCGGACGGCACCGTACTTGGTCAAGGAAGAGCTCTGATTCTACGAGGAAGGGAACACGGTCTTCCACGACCGTTGCCGCTCTCCCTCGTAGAATCAAAACTCCTCCTTGATGTCTGTTACCGCTCGGCAGAGAACATGCTCGCCGAGCTGAACACGGTCCGCAAGTTCAACTGGTACGCATTTTCTATAATTTTCTAACTATTTTCTAAGTTTTTCATTTCATAAAAAGTTAAAATAAAATGTTTAGTCGCGGAGTCCATAGAAATGACCATATTTTGACCTAGCAACGCATTGTTAATTGTCATTGCGTTGCATTGCACCCCGGATCGGACTCCGAACAATAAAATACTATGGTCGATCGATGCCGTTCTTTGTCGTACAGTCGCACGGCGACGGCCGACGGACCCGTTCAACCACCAAATCTGTTAGGCCCGGCTGTTCGGGCGTATCGTCAAAAGAGAACGGATTTGCTTTCTATTGCACGGCCTTGCATTGCATCTGTCATACCAGTCGGAGGCACTAGTCCCTATACTCATTTTTTAATACACTATAAATTTCTCATTTTATAAACAAATAAAATAAAAAAACTCTAAAATTCTCTATATCTCTAAACAATGAAGTGTGCTATGCATGCTACAAATGAACGGTGAATACTAGTTTTTAATAGCTACTTTAACCTTCCTTCATGTAAATATGCAAGCTTGAAGTGATTTTGAGCTCAAATTGCTTACAAATGAAAAAAAAAAACCACAATAAAGAACCATATATATATAGTGAACAAAAATGAGATAAGACAATGGTGAAAAATGAGAGTGAGATTGGTAACCTTTACAACTGAAAAATCGACGGAGGAATCGAAGAAATCGACGGAGGAATCGAAGAATGGATGGAGGAACAATGGAGGGAGGAAGCAAGAACACTAGTGCAGTGAGCTTCAAAATATGCTGAGCTCGGGCTCGGGGAGAAAGAAGGAGACGGCCGATATATAAAGGGGGACCTTTAGTCCTGATTGGTGGCTCCAACCGGGACTAAAGGTCCCTCCCAACGGCTCCTGCGCCAGACAGAGGTGGCAGAGACCTTTAGTCCCGGTTGGAGCCACCAACCGGGAGTAAAAGTCTACCTTTAGTCCCGGTTGGTGGCTCTAATCAGGACTAAAGGTCCTTGCCACCTCTGTCTGGCGTAGTAGCCGTTGGGAGGGACCTTTAGTTCCGGTTGAAGCCACCAACCGGGACTAAAGATATCTCTAGTTCCGAGCGTAAAAAAATGCCGGAACTAGAGTCTATTTTAGCCGAGGATCAAATGTTTGTTCTCTAGTGCTAGTTAATCACGGTAGCTATTTCACTAGAAGATGCAGGGCCGTATGTGCACAAGCATTCCGGTCACGTTCACCGTTTTACATGTACGCTGGTACGAAAGTACCTGGCCACGCACACGCACTGATAGGAGTGCTTACTTCTTCGTGCCGTTGGAGCGTACGAAATTCCCTTGATTTTAAATGGTTATTATTATGTATCTTTGTAATTTTGTATAAAAAAATAAAGAGCCGTTTTTGCAAGAGTTTCTAGGATTTTGTAAAATGGTTATGTATCTTTCTAACTTTGTATGAGAGTTTCTAGAATTTATCTTTTTTTTCTAGTATACGTTCGTGAGAATTAACGTGAAGGCTCTGTTGTGAGCCTATAGTCAGAATTTCTTAGGTTTGTAATGTTTTTTTAGCATAATATGTATTTAGTTAAAAACAAGTTATGTAAGCATTTATATTCCATCCCTTTTGTGCATCATGAATATGTATATTAGCTTTCAACTTTTGATCTTATTAGCTGTTGCAACTTTTTTATACATGTGTTAAATTAAAACTCTAATAATATTTATGACATCTTTTATTCAAAATCTGATATTTTTTCTTTTACTTAATAAATTCTAGGTTCTAGGCCACAACTTTTTTTTTGTTGTGTTCAACGGTTTTGATTTACTCCAGCTATTCCTCGGGGAACACCTGAAGGTTTCTTGTGTGTCAAAGAGAAACGTAAGTTTTTCTTGCTTAAGCACAATGCAAGCACACAGCTGATTCGTTGGCTCTAAAACTCTGATTGTTAAATTTAAGCAACACTACTGGTACAGTGGTATAGATTAATAACCGCCTGGACTATATATACTAGCAGGAACCCCCGCGCGTTGCCGCGAGCTGGAGTTCGATCGTACTGCTATACTTTTTCAGAAAGGAGACGACATTGCTATATGGACATAGCTATTACTAAACCAAATTAAAAATGGCTAAGTATTACAAACTGAATCATCTATTACTTGTCAACGGGTGGATAACAATTTCATTAAAAAATAACAGCATGCTGATGTCCTCCAATGGATAGATATATATAGAAGCAAGACTCAACAGAAAAGTTATTTCTGGAACCTGTAACCATTGCAAACAGAGCAACCTGAAAGCACATATAGATGTAGAGTAAGCTATGAAGTTAAGCATGGTGACACAGACTCACAATTCTTTTTCTTACTCATTAATAATTTCATTTAGCAGAAGATAGCATCGATCATTAAGTGTTAAATCTATACAGTTAGCAGCGATCAAACAGTTTGGTTTTGACAAAATACGTTAAACTATCTAATTGATCAAGGAATGCCATGATGTTAACATCAAGCCATCTCTATATCATCCACTCGTTGTTCGCGAGAACTAAGATCATGTAGGATCTGTATCTGCATAAGAAAAAGACGATAAGACTTTATTGCTGCAGGCTTGCAGCGTATAGCCAATTCCCATTAATTAAAGAAGGCAGATGAGAAACTTTCTTATTGCGTTGGTAGTTACATGTACAATTGACATGTACCAAGGTTATTTGAATAAAAAAACAATAGGAAAAAAGATTAAAAGGTAAAACATGAACAGGCAAAAGAACATACATCAACAAACTTTCGAGTACTGACTAATTGATCTGTAGGGAATACCTGAGGAGCCTGCCAAACTGATCTCTGTGCAGCTGTGCTCATGGGTCTGAACCAACATGGGAAAAAGGGAGGAAATCAAAAGTGCTTAGTATGAACTTGTGGAGACTGGAAGTGATAGGCAACAGTGAAGGTGGTTACCATCAGCATTTTATCTTGATGAAATGAAAATCAAGAAGGACTATGATTTCTATTGTTTTATGATTACAAAAAAATTGGTCCAAATTTAAGCGAGGAGTTCAGCATGGACACATGCCTTGTACCATGGAGCCTAGTTGGGTTCGTATAGAGTTTAATTGTCAGGAAACTATCAGACATTTAAAGAAAACACAGATGAGATGTTTGACATGGCTTAGAGAAATACAAAGCACATATCCTATTTAAGTAACACCAGTATGCCATTTTTTGAATGATTAACAGCAGCATACCCTTTTTTAGGATTAGCAGCAGCTATAGGCAGGCAATCTGCATTATATTGTTAATTAGAACTTGCTGAATTTAGTGTATCCATGGCAGTGAAATACGCAAACTATGTGTATATCTGAGAATAGTCTCATAATAGACGCAGAAAGGGAAAATAGAAGAATCGTTATGGTAAAATAAAACATGGGATATAGGCATACTGCATGTGGTAGAGAAGAATCAGTAGACAACAGAGTAGAGTTATGTGAAGTTATATGGAGGGCATAATTGAACTCATGGAATAATTCTAGGAAGTACATATTGGCAAGGTCAGAATTAGACTGGGCACTTTTTGGGGGTAACAATTGACTTTAGGTATGTGGACAAAAAATCTAGAAGGCATATAATATTGTCAGTACCTTAAGTGGTATCAGCAGAATGGAAAAATGCATGTACCTGTAGCTTATATTAGGCAAATGAGGCAAACCTGCAAAATAGAAGACAAATGTAAAATCTCAAGAAGACACCATAGCATGCGTACAGAAACAAAGCTGAGGCGAACTAATGTATACAAAAAAATCAATGGAAGTCTTATTCCCCACAAAATTTGAAGGTAAGCAGGTAACGACATATGTACGAGTTAGAGAGGAATAATATGCATCTGACAAAATAAATCTAAAACTGATGCAGAGCTATTGGCAGGAAACTATGAAATCCACAGATTGAAAGGTTTAGAAGAGTACGTAAAGTCTGGAAGGCCAAGTGAAATTGTTCGCGGACGTTGTTAAATAATTTTTTAAAAGCCTTCTTTGATTTCCATGGTGGTGCTTTTACCGCCAATGCGCAAAAGAATATGGCAGTAGCATTTTCCTGCTGAACCACCAAAAAACATGGATACACAGGTAATGTTTCCAGTCCAGTCAGCATAGAAATGCATTCGGAAACGGGAAACCTCAATATGCATGTGATGGAAACGCGTGTAGCTGTTACGACACTAAACATATCACAATTGTAAGAAGTACTATAATAAAACAAAAGATTGGAAAAAACAGTGTATGATAATAATTTTCTGTCAACATAAATCAATGCATGAGATGCAAAAGGACAGATAAATTAGCAACCGTCAGCGACCGTGAGCTACTATCATGTGTCAGTAGGAACAATTAACAGTCTTGGCCACCTAGGATTCATAATGATCAGTACTAAGAAGGTGTTCTTGCCAAATTCCTAACAAAAGGAGAATGCGGTGTAGGACAATAAAGAGCAGGAAGTCCTAACCAAAGTAACCATATCCTGCATTAAGATAATGACAGAGCATGAAAGCCAAAGCGAATCTAGTGTGATACTTTGGTCTGAATATCAATTTTGCAGAATTGACCATACCACCGAGTTTGGTTTTCATAGCCAGGGGAGCTATTTTCAATGAGCACACAACCCTGCAGACGATGTTTTTTACACCTGGCAACTAAATACATGTAAACAAATAAAATCAGGTTAAATGAAAGAAGCACATGAATAGATAAGCGTAAGAATCCTCGAAATATTTGAACAGGGAAAACAATGCATAAACAGTGTACCCGAGGGCTGTAGACTATGTGTGGAGCCTCTTCAGTTTAGCTTTGTGCATGGCAACACTGAAGAAAAGAACTGGAATACGCCATTAGATTTTTTTCGTGCAGCCTGTAAAAAAAACATAGATGGTTGAAGGGCTGGTGCATGAACATATGACATTTTGGTGTATATATATATATATATATATATATATCCCAAATGTATGTTGGAAAAAAGGCACTATAAAATTTGGAAGAGATTACAACCCAATTTTTTGCCAGGGTGCATCATGCACAATGTCAATTATTTGTTTTGACTCTTATATATTCACTCCGGCAATTCAGCAAACACCTAAACGGCATCAATGTGTACAAGTAAACACATCACACAATAGATTTTGGTACATGGATGTATTATACTTCTTGCTTTGCGAGCTGTCCATAGCAGGTAAATGACACGGTCAAATTTCACTTTGAAGTAACTGAATTTATTACAACAGGAAAGTTGATCTAAGGACGGTGTGTATGATAGTATGATGCCTGAAACAACTTCAGCCTCTCTCGGTGCTGGCAACTTGCTGAGGCGACTTGTATAGGCTTAATAAGAAGGAACAAGTCCAGGATGGAAAAAGGTGGTGCGCCATGCTGGCAACTTTTTCAGCCAATAAATAGTATTTTTCTCTCATACCAAATCAGCCAACAGTACTTTCAACCATGACTTATCAGCCAAACAAGCATAAACAAACAGGGCGTGTAACGATGTTCGGGCGCTTTATCCTCCATTGGATGGAATCAAGCCAAGAGACGCAAACAACAAAGCAGCCATTTGACGCGTGACGGCTACATATGCCTGCCTACATGCATGGATGGTGATGCTTTGATTTGATGTGCTCGATCTCAGGCAAGGCAACGAACGATCACGGTCGCGCGTTCACTGTCGCTGTCAGGCTGAGTGGCACCCGTACTAGAATAGTGACTTGCTGGCCTTAATTCGATCGAAGGCTGATTTGGTCGATCGAAACAAAACCCGGCCACGACGTCCCACTCAGAGGGCCATGAGTCGATCGTTCTGTCTTCACCTTTCAACCGCGACGTCATCGATTAGTCTACCGATGGCATAATCATGTCTGTAATTGCTAGTTTGATTATAGCATGATTATTATGTTCACCAAGTAATTCATGTATAAACAAATTTGGCGTACCTCAACTGGTTAGATTTTTTTGTGATGAAACCTATCTACTTGGATTTAAAGGTGTGTTTGGTTGGCTACCATAGCTTGCCACAATCTGCCACAGCTCTCGTGCCTAAGCTTGGGCATATGTTTGGTTGGTTGCTGAATTTGCGGCGTGACGCAACCATAGAACGCAGCCATAGAAAGCTATTTCATTTTTGTGCCACCGGTTGCCAACGTCTGGCGCATGATTTGGTCGCCATAAGTTTGGCGCAGCCAACAGCAGCGGCGTGCACCAACAGAGCCAAGTTCTCGATTTAACATAGGTGTTCATATTTTTCTAAATTTATTCTAGAATTTAACGTCGTTGTTCAGTGGTAGGCGACACGTCCGTCGATATTGAGACACAGACAATGACTTTATCAAATTTGAAATATATGGGCTCATATTTCAGAGGTGCTCATGATTTGGCGTATATACGTGTCCTCGTAGTGTTGAGTGTGCTTAATGTATAAGTGTCTACATGCTATAGAAAAATGATTTTTTTTGCAATAATTGGGGAAAAATTCGATGGCTGACATCGACCGAGAGCAGCCAATCCAACGGCAACAAAGGTAGGAGGCAACGGGAGGCAATGGGACGGAGGCAACGGGAGGCGATTGCTGTGTCTATGATCGGTGGGCCATATGCGCAAAAATCGCCTTCCATTGCCTCCGCAAATGTGGGGATTAGGACTGGGCGGTAATTCCATTCTCGTAGTTTTTTTATAAAGGGTAAAACGGTAACTCTATAAATGCAAAAATAATATTTTGAGTAATATAGTTAGGATGGATAATACAATTAGTATAGTTAGTTAAATGAATATGTCGTTTACTTCTTCTAGGGTTCCACCGCCGCCATCCTGCGAGCCGCCGCCGCCGCCGATGGGAGGAGGCCGGGCGCAGGGCAACGGGCCACCCCTACCCCTCGTTCCTCCTCGCCGTCATCCGCTTGGGCGTTGCCCTCCTCCTCGCCGTACTCCGCTCGGGCGCCGCCCTCGGCGTTCGTCCATGGTGGAGCAAGAGGAGGCAGGAGAGGATGGGGGCCATGAAACCTAGATCCAAGCGCGCCATGAGGAGGAGGCGCCAGCGCCGACACTGACGCTAGTGCTGGCGTGCTGCACACGACCAGGGGCAGGTTCGACACCGCCGCGGTGCTATCTGCGATGGGCATGTTCGGCGTCACGCGCCTCGCGCTGGCGCCACCGGCGCTGCTGGCCATCGTGCGCACCGCCGAGGAAGCGGACGCGGGCGCTGCCGCCCACGTGGTTAGTGTTACAAGCCTTCTAACTTCAAAGGAATGTAATGTGAAGTAGCCACCAAAGCATCCGCATGATCTTGCCTGGTTTCTTCTCCCAGCACTTACTGTGATTTTCAGTCGCCAATGCCATTTGAAACCCTGTTTGAGGATTCATCCTATTTGCAGGTGGTCTGCCATTAAGTGGATTATGGTCATCACTGTAGGTCATCCTGCAAATTATTAACATCTTCTGATCCTTCGAAGTTGTTTGCATTGCTTGGACGCATAGCTATAGGACTGTCTTAATATAGCTCATTATCAAGTATATGCATATTTGCAGGTTAAGCTTCGTCGAAGCTCTCCAGATTGCACCCATTGTGGCAAAAATTCCTTTTTCACAGAACAAGATTTTCAGAAGTTTGACTATGAGAACTTCACTCAATCACCAATGTCTGATAAGGTAATGTGAATGTATGCAGTTCAGATCATATCAAGAATGATCTTGAAATCTTTGTCTTCGTCGACTGTTACATTTACTGCAGGCAGCACCAAGTGTGAACCTACTCCCAGAGAGCGCCCGAATCACTTGCAGAGATTACAAAAAACTGGTTGACAATAGTGAACCTCATCTATTATTGGACGTACGACCCGCACATCACTTCCAAATAGCTTCGATTTCTCCTTCTCTGAACATCCCGCTCTCCATGTTGGAAGAGAAGCTACCTACACTTGAAACCTCACTGAAGGAAACAGGAGAGGCATCAACCTTGGTTGTCGTGTGTAGAAGAGGCAATGACTCTCAGAGAGCCGTCAAGCTTCTCCACGAGAAGGGATTTGCTTCTGCGAAGGATATCATCGGTGGGCTGCAGGCGTGGGGACGAGATGTTAATCCTGATTTCCCTGTGTACTAGCGAAATGGATGTAACAAGCCTCCTTTTCAGTCAAAAAACAATTATATGCCTCCTATGAGGATTCATGATTAAGGTCAGAGCTTGTGGGAGTGAGTTTAAGATTGTTTCCCACGCGGTTAGCTATTGTTCTCGGCTTAAGAATGATCAACTTGTTCGAGTTCCTACCTTGTACCTTGTAACAGTTTGAATGCCGCCAGAGTTGCTGTTGTTGTAAGAATGAGAACTCTGATACTATTATTTGAGTACTTATTTTACAATACCGTGTACTTGCAACACACACAAAAAACAACATTATGGAAGACTTGTATGTTAAATCCGTGATGGCTCATGCCATGGACAAAATAAGATTTAAGCTACAAAATTACTTCAAAGGCAGCAGATCAAAAATAAGATTTGATGATGGGAATAATTTTTTTTATCAATCAAACAGCAAAAAAACGTTCAGTAACGTGCAGCCATGCACATTTTTTTTTAAAAAAACACACACCATCCCATTGAGATTTCTGCCGCGTATTGATTTCTTTACAAAATTTGAAGTAACTATATTCTACCAAAGAACACAAGTTGGGCATTCAAGTTACAAGGAAGTCTGTTGGGACTTGGGGCTCAAGCGCACTGGATGGTGTGAAATTGGACAACAGATGTGTGTGAGATTGACGCAGACTTCAAAGGCAGCAATATGGCCTATATATTCTGATCGTGCTACTGCCACCCTCTGGATTCACATTTCTCCTATGGCACTAATTGCCTAGGATTTGCTGGCTTGCATTCCAGAATTTCAATTCCAGACAAACCATGCCTTAGTATTAATATATGCAAATACCACTCATCTCCTAAATATAAAAGCTAACTACTAGTCCTACTTCGATCACATGTCAAAGAAGACAGTGGAGCATTCCTTGCCGCATGAGCTTGACATGCAGAATTATCCGGAAGAAGCAAGATCCTACTTTGATCCTATTTCTCTCAAACGATACAGATATTTTGATAGTCTGATAATTATTTCAGAACAGTTTACCACAAGGTCACTCAAACAAAATGATATATGTGAAATTGCAGATAGACCTAATTAAAAGAAGCAGCCACCGCAAAGAGGCATATGAAAACTATGCAGATTAACACCAAAACAATTTTGGAATCAGAATGAACACAAACCAAATTGATTCGAGGTTTCATCATGTGATCGGATTACAGTGGAGTTGGTACCGAGGCTGGCCTCGGACTGGAGGGCGGCGAGGGCGCGCAGGAATCCGGCGGACTCGACGAAGGCGGCCACGGAGGCGACCACCGCGGCCCTCGCGCTGGGGGCGGGTGCAGCGGCGCGGCTGGGCCGCCGTCAAATCTGAGAGCTTTCTAGGAACACTCAACAAATGATAAAGTAATGAGAACCTGAAGGATGCTGAGCTACTGCCAAAGAAGACTACTCACTTAAAAGGCAAGCAAAAAAAACAAAAGGGAAACTAGCAGATTACTCTCTAAACAAAGGCAAAGTGACAACATGTATCACTACTTACAAGAGAGTACATTAAGCAGTAATAGCACAAAGGGCGCCCTCTTAACAATCTACCACTATAGGTCTAACGCATCAAAATTGGTGAATGGATATTGACATGCAGAGAGATCCTCCACTTCTGAATCCAAACCTCAGTTCACAAACCAGGACCACTCATCTCATCTACAACGCTAGACATGGATTCATCGGAAACAGAAAACTATACATAGTAGTGTAATCTATATAATGATTTATCAGAAACAGAAAACTATACATAGTAGTCTAATCTATGTAATGAGCACGAATCAGCAGGCAGACATCGAAAATTGCAAGAACAATATATACCACACTAAAAAAATGATAATTGACGATTACTGTACCATCCACCATGGTGGAGAAACCAGAAACGCTCATAGTAGCACAGAAAGAAAACAGAGCATCACAGAACGGAACCTTAAAATATATTCTGAACACCAGAAACAGAGTAATGTAATCATGTGATCGGATTACAGGGGAGTTGGTACCTCGAGGCTGGCCTCGGACTGGAGGGCGGCGAGGGCGCACGGGAATCCGGCGGACTCGACGAAGGCGGCGACGGAGGCGACCACCGCGGCCCTCGCGCTGGGGGCGGGGGCAGCGGCGCGGCTGGGCCGCCGTCGCGACGAGGCTCCGGCGGCGGCTAGAGGGAGGGAGAGAGCAGGGCAGCGGTCGCTAGGGTAAGAGCAGGGCAGTGCGGGCGATGGCAGGCCGGCGCGGCGCCGTGCGAGGGCGGCGGCGGCGGTGGCGGCTTTGGTGAACGCGACAGCGCGTGCAGGGTCGTGGCGTCGAGCGATGCCGAGTGCGAGGGCGAGTCGGGACGACGGCGTCGGGCGCGGATCGGGGAGGGGGCGCGGCGAGTAGGGATAGGCACGTGAAATGACTAACATACCCTTTATGATGATAATTAATATTTTATGGGGGCAATTTCAAGTACTGTAAAAGGGCTCTAGAAAAAAATATATATATATACCATGCATCACTCATTAGCAACTTCAGTAAGAACCTTTAGTTTTGAGTGGGAGTCTCCCCTACTTCTAAAGGACCCTCAAATCAGGTTCTTATTTTTTTTATAAATGCATGGGACTTGTCGTCACTGACATAGCTTTATCTTTTCCGTTTTACTTTGTTTTTATAATGCACATATAAGTCAGAGACGATGAAGCTAAAAATAATCATTATACGGGCTTCTATTTATTTTTTTGAGGAAATAGACTGTGTAATTGCAGAACCGAAATTAACCGGAGCTCTCTACGAGACCTAATTAAACCGTCACATCACATGCACGCATGGGTGTTATCGTGCACGTCAGACGGTCAGTGGCACACGTGTCGCCTGCGGAAGCTTTCTACGGACTACGGTGCATTGACATGTCCGCACGCAGTCGTGGCGCTGAAAGGTGACCAGCAGGCCTACTCCCTCGAAGCTGGATCAAGTTGCTGTCGCGAAACCATCGCCATGTTTCGGATTAAACAGTAGTATGCATGCAGAAGGGAAATTACACACAACAAAATAATTTTTTGAAGTCATTATGATGAAAGAAGAAACAGTTGCTTGACTAATAAGCACTAGCATAGCATCTGTGGTGGTTCTTCAGCATCTACCAAATCTTCAGAAAACAAGATTATGTATGTAACAGCCTATCAATTCCAAGACGATGCTCACAATGTTGTGAGGATCATATTGTTTAGAACACTTGGTGGGTATTTGGTGGCCATGGTATCATCAGATACCTGGACCTAATTCTATGGCACAAGAATCTTTCTTTTTTGTTACACACAATGCCTGAGCACATACTTAGCTTAATATATATCTGCCGTGACGAGTGATGGCCACGCAATCTATATAGTTCTTCACTGCCCAGTAATGGCGATTTAAAAAGCAGCCGCCGCCTGCAATGACAGGTGCATCATACCTGTTGCAGTCGGTTCTGTTAGCCAGTCCTTTCCGCGATGACTGAGATGATGGTGCCAGAAAAGAGATATACCGAGATAAGGATCAGGATATATTTGGAATAAACATAACATAGCTTATGCTCCATTGTATTGTATTTTCAGGGCGGCGATAGATTATAATTGCCTGATGTGATATCGATCGTATCACTACGAGGCGGGCTCTTTGCTGAGTGCCTGTTGCACTCGACAAAGGTAGCTTTGCACTTGGCAAAGCCTTTGTCGAGTGCAACACTCGGCAAAGAGCCTCCGTCGAATCCCCTTCTAGTAAAGGCTACTTTGCCGAGTGCTGTGCGGGCACTCGGCAAAGATTTGACGCCGTCGGCCGACGGCCGACGCCGTCTAATTTTTTTTTAAAAAAACTCTTTGCCGAGTGCCACAGCTCCGGCACTCGGCAAAGAAATCTGTTTTTTTAAACCTCTTTGCCGAGTGCCACAGCACCAGCACTCGGCAAAGGGTGTTTTTTATTTTTTTTTTAATTGTCTTTGCCAAGTGCAATGACAATTGCACTCGGAAAGCGTGTTTTTTTATTTTTTTTTAATTCCATTGCACTTGGCAAAGCCACCTCTAAATTTCTTTTTTTTTGTTTTTTGCTTTTCCATTTAAACAACAATGCATATATATATATAATAGAAATCACAATTCAACAACAATAAATTACAAACCACATTTATATATTACAAACGACCAAATTTGTCCGAAATCCACAATTTATTACAAACCACAAGTTCATAGTCCACAAGTTCACAAGTTCGATACATAGAAACTACTCCGCAAGCGGCTCACGACGACTGCGCCCCAGCGTGCGATCCCGGTGACTGCGCCCCTGATACTTGTCGACTTCGTCAAGGTTAGTCAACACGTAGAGCATGATCTTGCGCCACTCTTCATCTTTGCCACGATGGTTGCCATTAAAGCTTTTCCATGCTTCACCATCTGCTGGATGTACCATCTTGTCAGGATTGTATTGAACGTCATTCTTGTGCCATGTCATCTGTTTCACGGACTCCTCGGATATGAATAGCCGTTGGAGCCTCGGTATGATCGGAATGTGTCTTAGGACTTTCATGGAGATGTCCTCATTCTGCTCCTTTCCATCACCTTTGTCTACCTCCACATACCTAGATGATTTACACTTTGGACAGTACTTTGCATCCTTGTGTTCTTCCCTAAATAGGACGCACCCATTCGGACAACAATGTATCTGCTCATACGGCATCTTTAGTGCCCGAAGGAGTCTCGTTGACTCGTACAAGCTGCTCGGTAGATGATGACCCTCCGGAAGCAGCCCCCCAATAATTGCCATCATAGCATCGAAGCAGGCTCAAGTCATGTTGTGCTGGGACTTCAACCCTAGTAGGCGGCCAATGGCATCCAGTTGAGAAACCGTTGTCTTCTCATGTAGGACCTTCTGTGCTGAATCCAACATGGCCAAGAACGCCTTAGCGCTTGGCTCTGGCTCCTCCTCCTCATCCTCCTGCTCGTCCTCCGTAGGCCTTTCAGCAAACGTCGCATCCTCATAGTCACCTAACCATCCTGGTACCCCGCCATCACCATCAAATGCCTCCAAGCGTCGTCTCACGGCCTCCTCTCTAGGACGATAGGCTTCACCATGGGACACCCACCGGGTATAGTTTGGCATAAATCCATACTTGCAAAGATGCTGCACCATGACTTCCCTTATTTTTCTTTTCTTGTTTTCACATTGGCTGCAGGGATAGAACGTGTTTCTCGCTCCCTTAGCTGCCTTAAATGCATGGTCCAAGAATTTCTCGGTCTTATCCATCCATTCATGGGTGATTTGAGCCTGACTTGGGCGTCCCATGTACATCCACTCATGGTTATCCATCCTCTAGCATATACACATAACGGAGTAATATAACCATCAGTTGCATCTACACGACGTGCCTACTGTCTAATAGGTGAGGATATGTTCTAATCCCACCCGCGGATGCGTAGATGAGGTTAGTTTCCATGATGTACTCCGATCCGAGATAGAATTTCGGCAGCACCTCCCTGCTGTTCTCCCGATACACGTCCTGAAGGGAGAGTGTGTATCCAGAGAACAATAGTGAGGTGGTGCCAAAACTCCATCTCAGATCCGAGCAGAACATGGAAACTAACCCATCTACGCATCCACGGGCTGTCCAAAAAACGTGGACAATCCGAAACAGATACGGTCATAGATATGCAGAGATTCGCATACCTCCAACCGTATCTGTTTCGGACGGGAGACGCCTAACTAGGCCACACCGATCTACGTACTACAACGGTAAGGAAGAGAGCTCAATTATACCTAGGGTGGCGGTGGAGACAGGCTAGCGGCGCAGTGGCGAGTCGGTGCAGTGGCGAGTCGGCACTGTGCAGGCAGGACCGCAACGCCGACGAAGGCGATCAGGGTCGCCGAGGTGCTCCGGGTCCCCTCCAACAGGTTCTGCTCTGCAAAAGAAGAAAAACATCACTAAAAGTTGAAAATTTCGACAGAACCTCCCCTGCACGAGGAGGTTTCCAAAACCTGCAAGAAAAACCATCGGCACGATGGCCGACGTCCACATTTGGGGCACGATGGCCAACACAACCACAAACCCGGCACGAAGGCCGTCAACGACATAAACGGCGCGATGGCCGACAACCCTACGGCTTTACCTTCTCCTCCGGCGAGGGCGGGGATGACGGCGTGGACGACATGGGAAAACGTGGACGAACGTTCGTCCCCTCCACCTCGGCTTCCTCCCCCTCTCCCCTTCTCCTCCTCCTTCCTCCTCCTCGTTCTTCTTCTCCTTCTTCCTCCTCCTTTTTCTTCCTTCTTCTTCTTCTCCTTCTTCCTCCTCCTTTTTCTTCCTTCTTCTTCTTCCTTCTTCTTCCTTTTTCTTCCTCCTTCTTCTTCCTCCTTCCTCTTCCTGCTACCTTCTTCCTCCTTCCTCTAGGGCCGCGGCGGGCTCATCGAGGTCGCTGCCTTGGGCCGGCGCTGGGCAGGCGGGGCACCGAGCAGCCGGGGCGGCCTGGAACCGGTGGCTGGAGGCCGACCGGGGTGGGGCGGGGCGGCGCCGGGGCGGGGCGAGGGCGGGCAGGGGGCGCCGGCGCCGGGCGCGGCCGGGGCGCCCCGGATCCGGTGGCCGGCGGCCGGCTGGGGTGGGGAGGGGCGGGGCGTGGCCGAGCCGGCGGTGCGCCGGTGCAAGGTTCGCGGGGTGGGTTGGGGACGGGGCGGTCGAGGCCGGGGTGGAGCGGGGCGGGCGCGGGGCGAGCTGGCGGCGACGAACGACGGCGGGCGCGGGGGTGTGCGTGCGTGAGTGTGTTGTGTGGAGTGAGTGAGTGTGTGGGCCGGCCCACACATTTAGTTAGGGTTTCCCCCTTTGACGAGTGCTGGGCCGGGCCGGCACTCGGCAAAGGCTTTTGTTTTTTTTAAAAAAATTCTTTGCCGGCAATTTTTTTTTGTTTTTTTTGCCCCATTATTTTTTACAGCCTTAATATATTATTTAAAACTCTATGTTCAAATTTGGCACAATTTTGACTTTTTTTCTATATTTTGTTAGTTTTTTTTGTTTCGTTGAATTTTATGGAATATTTCAAATTTGAACTGCAGGTGCATGGAATAATTGAATTTGGTCGTTCAAAAAATGATATTCATGATATTTGGTGTATGTTGAGGCCATATCCAGGAACTCACATGAAATTTCGAGCATCTTGTTGACGTAACATGATGAGGTACCTGCGAGAAAAGTGTATTTAAATTATATAAAATTGAACGAAGTCCGAAAATGACGAAACTTGTCGGGGCGTCGTGTTATCGCATGTAGAGTCTATGGTAAAAAATTGAGAAGATTTCGAGCAAGTTGCGACGTCGGATGCCTAAAACCCAGACATCTCCACAAGTGATCACTCGTGGCACTCGACAAAGCCACTCGACAAAGATGGCTTTTCCCGAGTGTCGCCCTTTGCCAAGTGCCGGGCACTCGGTGGCACTCGGCAAAGCCACTCTTTGCCGAGTGCTAGACTTTGCTGAGTGCCACCCGGTCCGGCACTCGGTAAAGAGTGGCTTCGCCGAGTGCCTAATTTTTAGCACTCGACAAAGCTGGCGGCACTCGGCAAATCTACGTTCTCCCGTAGTGTATGCTACCAGCTTATTCCGCCGAAGCATTTCCATTTATTTTCCCATGCATATCCCTCGTCGCGTACATGCACTACGTACTTCTGCTACAGGTGATTCCAACATTTACCTAGACAAGCCCGTGGTGACTCCAAGAAGGAGACACCGGCCACGTCCTTCAAATTAATTTCGGCCGTTCGATCTATCATCGTGTGGATGTGATCGCTCGGAGCGGATTCGGCCGGAAGCGGCTTCTTCTCCTCCTTCGCTTCCATCCGCTTTCCCTCTGCTTCTCTCGGTGTCGTGCAGCTTCTGCTCTGGAGCTAGGCCACCCAATATATACAGGGCTTCCGATTCTGATCCTTCCGGCAAAAAAAAAGAAAAAAAACCGCCTCCACCTTATCTCTTCCCCTTCCTCCTCCTCTACTCTCTCCTTCCTCTCTCCATCCCCGTGCTCTCAGTCCGTGGCGATGGTCACCATCGGGGCCCACGCGCTGTGCTGCGCCGCAGACCAGGGAGCCGTCGCCCCGGCAGCGCGCCGCGCCGCCATCCGGCGTCGCTGGGGCTGGCTAGCACGCCACCACACCGGAAGAGAGGGAGAGTGCAGGCCGCGCACGCCGGTGTCCGCCGGCACGGCTTCCCCAGCGTTGCCTCCTCCCACCGGTAAGAAACCCTAGCCGCCTCTTCGGCATCAGCGGCCAAGCTCGCCACAGCGAACAGCAGCAGCCACGCAGTATGAAAACCTAGCTGATGGGGGCTCCACTGGTCACCGATTCCCAAACCCTAATTTTTAGGACCCTACCGTTATTGTTTCCTTTCCCTTTATCAAGATTTTCCGTATATATTCATGTCCACCAAAATTTTTGTCGTGCAGTATGGAAAGATAAGAGATGATTAGTGTTGTAGTTGGGATTTCCAAAAGCAAACCTATTTTTCAGTGAGCTTGATACTTCTCTAATGACAAAGAAATGCGAGCACAGCAAGATATATGAGCATGGATGTAATTTTCCTATTTTTTCCTTATTGGTACATGCTTTGCTTTTCGACATCATGATTAGTGGCTCCATGTACATCATACGTCCTTAGCTTTTAGCATCCACAAAAGATACCTTCTCGTATGTTAAAACAATATAGATCGATGCATTGGTATGAAATGTTCAGAGATGGATGCATTGCTATGAACTGGTCGGTGGACACGTTTTCAAATAGCGCTGAATTGCTCCATCTTGTAGGGTCCATTTTCCAGAGAAGTGTAGGTTGTGCAAGGTTTCTCATAGATTTGTGTTATGATCTTCGAGCACATGCTTCAACTCATTTGCTAAGCCATCCTTGATGGTCATTTATGACAGTTTGGTGTCTTTTGTCTTCTTTAAGAATAAGAGGTTGCTATGCTCTTCCTTTTTCCCTGCCAGTGCAAATTTAGGGCTATGTACTACACATTGGTTAGGCTAAAGTCATGGTACATGTTATTCAAGGTCGATGATTAGTGGGTTCCTACCTTTTTTTCACAACAAATAATTGTATAGCATGTTGAGTGATTGTGTATTGTAAAAAAATAATGTTGTTTTGTGTTTCCATTTCATCAAGTGTAAAAAAAGGCATTACCATTCTTTTGTGTTAGGTTCCATTGGTTAAACATGTTGACATTAGCATTCTTTATGGTTAGGTTCATGTTTAACAAGTCAGAGAAAACTGTGTCGATTCAACTGAGCACGTTAGGTTACTGAATAAGGTTCGGTGGTAGTTGTACATAAAAAATAGTTCTTTACAATCTGATTACTTTTTATCTTTTTCGTTTGAAAATGAATTTGTTGCACCACTTCATCATTGTTGGTGTAGGACTAGCGCTGCTCCATTGATGACAAAGTGCCTCCACATATGCTCCCCTATACAACTAACAGGTAGGCTCTGCCTTCAGTTTTATGAAGATTTGGAATTAACTGCAATCTACGTTCTAAATCTTTACTACCATCCTAACCTCACTCCATCTACAAACTAAATACATAAGGAGATGTGGTATATTTTTGTGAATGCCAAAAATATACCTGGATTAGGACTCTGATGCCAAGCCTTCTTGCTGAGAAATTAAAAAAATAACATTATTTGAAACACCAACAAGGTCAGTGCTTTTTTATGTTTTTTTCCTTGTGTGATTTATGGCAGCTATTAGTTACTGCACATGTCCATGTGCTCTTTCCAATAATTTCCTGTTTTAAACTTAAAGTCATGCTATTTTTAATCTCTATCTACACTGATGGACTACATTTTATTTGTTACCAATCCACGACGACCTTCCTCAGGACATATTTACTTGAGCATAGCATTTGCATATGTTTAGGTGCTTACATATCCCCACTTAGTACTTTAGCAGCTTTATAGGCACATGTGGAATGAACTGATGTAGCTATTTGTCTTTGATGCCTGCGACACCAGGTTGTGCTTACGGATGAACTATACCTTGCAGATAGTATTTGAGAATGGACTCAATTAAATTGAAAATGAAAATATGGATATTCGACAGTTGCCATTGCCTATTTGTGCTGTGATTTTATTTTTCTAAGTGATTTCACCTTTTCTGGGCAGATGTCTTCCTGTACAGATGGTTTCATTTTACTTATTTGTGTCCTTGTTTGCTGTTGCATACCCTTTTCCTCTTTCTTGTATTTCACTTCATTTTAGCTCAGCAAGTAATTGCACGGCCGACCGTTTTCCACACTGAACCCTGTGCTCGGCACTGACAAATGCTTGAGTGCTGTGACATTTTCTGGCAACATCTTCATGCCATAGGCGGTGCGAGTTTAGGATCCATACCAAATGTAGGTGCTCCTCAAAACCAACAAGATCTCAACTGATGAATATCTTTTCTAAGTTTTGTTGTTGTCAATGCAAATACTCAATTAATTTCTAATAGAACTATTGCCGTGTTTCCCAAAAAAAAGTCAGTATACACAGCCTTCTGCCGGTCTTCTGCTGCTATATTGATTGATGCATTCTTCAAATTAAATCTAGATTCGCTACAATTATATAAGCAAAGTAAATATTTATTGTAAAAACATGCTCAGCACATTACTGAATGAGTTTGGAAAGTGTAGAAGCTTAACATAGTGATGCCAAGCTTGTCGCTTATTGCCGGCACCCTTCTTTCCTTTGAACAAATTATTCTCTTCATAAATATGAATAACAGCTCTTTGGTATATTTACATTGCATTGCATCAGTAGCTTAGTTTCAGCAAATGATTCTACCTTCTTATTTGACCTCTTACTATTTTAGGTTCACTCCATAGTACCTGATATCCTCATGTAACAATTAGCCAGGCTCTCTGCTAAATCGACATTGCCCCTTTTGATACAACAAATGCTACTAAACGGCTCGCTATTTATTACAAGGTAACAATTCCCTACTTTCACTGTAGTTTGTACACCGAGAAACAGTACTAAACATGCTCTATTTCTTCTTTACCTTTCAGAGTATGATGTCAAAAAAAATGTCCACGCCAGAAACGTTCAAATGCCTAGCAGTAAGCACCAAACCATATTTACCGATTTAGCTTCTGTCTCCTCATTGTTCTTCGATTTGCGAATGTGTATCCTTCAATCTTTTAACCAAAACTAATACTTTTCATTCTGCCTGCACAGTCAGTGCTGTTCTCTTCCTCGAGGTGTCATCTTTCATGATCATGATCAGCCTAATGAAACCCATTCCCATAACAAGCTTCGCTTGCTGGCTGGACACCTTTGCCAAACTCTGAAAGTTCTTTCCCCCATGGCAAAATGAGTCTCCGTATCCAGTTGAAACAATCCTGTACTATGCTAATATTATCCTATGAAGGCTCAAAATGACAAACCATCTATAAATAATGTAACTAATGTTACTCAGCTTTTTGTTCCATATACAATAATATGATGTGCTATAATTTCGGCTTCCTTTTGTGTGATGTAATTGTTGCCTTTGGTTTTCAGGTCGTGCTTGCTTATGGCCAGCAAGAGGAAATGAAGAACGGTTATCCAAAGAGGTAATTCGGCCGTGATTCTATGCAGTTCTAATTTTGTTAAATTTAGTCCATGTTAGCTTAAGTGCCATTCAAATTCCAAATTCCTGGTTAGCGGCCAAATTAGGACCGTAAAATCACATCCTTTTCTGATTGTAGAGGCGATTTTGGGGTCACGTTGCCTAGCTCCCTTACCGTGGTCAACCTTCTAATTGTAAACCGAGATTTGGTTATGATCAGATGATCTTAGCGTCTGCCATTTGTTTTTTTCCTTCTTGAGCCTATGATGAAAATTCCATATACATTGCTCAATGATATGATCTGATGTTCATTCGCTTGTGAGGTACTCGGCATGGGTGTTACTTATATGATGCAATTTCTGAGAGTAAACCAGTTATCACCATGCCTTGAGGCTCCAAGTTGATGAATAAATGATGATGATTGCTATGTTTCTGAGGCCTCTATTCGGGAAGGCCTCCCTGGGTAGCGAGTTGGTACACGTCGCCCCTAAAACTGCGATTGGTCCATGCCAGCACCGCATCATCTTTGTCTTATCTGATTGGTCCACCTCAGCAAAACAGCTTCCAATACAAGCAGTCGTCCCTCTCGTCTTGCTATTGTTTTCTTCTTGAGCCTGTGATGAAAATTACATGTGCATTGCTCAATGATATGATCTGATGTTCGCTCGCTTGTGAGGTACTGGGCATGAGTGTTATGTTACTGATATCATGCAGTTTCTGAGGGTAAACCAATTAACACCATGCCTTTTTTGGCCATCAGTTAACACCATGCCTTGATGCTCCAAGTTGATGAACAAATGATGATTGCTATGTTTCTGAGGCCTCTAAAAATCATGTCAAGCCAATTGATGGCAATGTACCGTACACATATTTTCATCATGGTTTCAAATAATTAGGCCACATTACAGCAGACCTGGTACTTAAAATATGTGGTGTCAACGTATGGGTGATTTCTATTTGCTCTTCATTTTCATCGTTTGCAAAACTAAATCTCATACTGCTTTATGCTACCTATTAGTTAGTACCTGTTCCATCCTTATATTCTGTGATTCCCATGCCTTTTTACCTAGCTTCATATTTTCCTTCCACAGATGGTAATACTGCAGGTGCCATATACTTGGTTTCGTAAACACTCTCGCTGCACGCTTAGATCTATTCTGCATGGTACATGTTAGTAAAAGACGATGTCGTTAAGGATATCCATGCGTCACGAGAAAATTTGCAGCTGTCAATAACTTTGAAAGTTTTGATAAGTTCCAGGTGTGGTATGATGCTGCACACAAATGCAGTATCCTCACGCCATTGCTTCGTAGACCTGGTGTTGTGCGTCCTTAAAAGTGGTATTTTCATATGTTACTTTGATTTCGAACATGCCCACAATGAATGGGCCTTCAGATGTGCAGCGCCATGTCCTTATCTACATTTTTTTTATTTTGCTTCATTTCCTAATCCTGCTCCCATTTGATTTGCCCACATTTTTTCTGGCTGCGGGTGAATGAACCTGAGCTCTGATCTTTGCCTTTCTGATTTTATCATTGGATCAGGATTTTTTTTCTTGTGCTCATGTTCATGCTGTACTATTTCAGTTCCTCTGCTTCCTAATATTTTTCTTCTTTTCTCTTGGTAAATGCACTTCTCAAATTCCTTTTTTTTGTGCAAGGTACAAACTTAAACGAATCTAGGTTCCTGTGTTCAAATTGACCTGTGCTCAGAAAAACTGGGGCTAAAGGTGTAATGAATTGAGGTTACCAGTTCTTAGTTACAACACAAGTCACCATCTTACCTTATTTTTCTAGAAATTTTGCTTTTGGGTTCAGCAAGTTGAAAAAGCTTAGGATTGATGTTAGTTAACTGAAATTTGTTATGCAGAGAAAGCAGCATGCTTCCTTTTGTTTCTACACCTCACTCATGAAGGCATGCAGGTAATTGTTTTTTCATGTCTATGTATGATTGCAGGAAAGGGCTACAGTTTACATGCTCCTCACAATATTGAAGTCCTTTTATGCTCTCAGCAATTTAACTGTCTCTTATCTGCTGCTAATTCCGGGTCAGTTCTATGTGTAGGCGATTGAAGAAGTCTTTTCTCCTTACTTTAGCTCCAAGAATATTATCTGAAAGGTACCGAATGTACTCTTTCATTACAATCAGGGGATTTTATAGCATATTCACTCTTTCCATCGTCGAGGACTACAAGTAATGGTCCATATCAATTGACATTAAGAGATAGAACAGTGTGCAACCAAAAAATAATATTTGTAAACATGCAGAGGCAAACGGTTTTCATACAACACTGTTTATTTTTCCCACAACATATTGTTACATTTAGTTCTGCAAGAGTGTTGATATATTTGGCTGAATATATTATCTTACGTACCATTAGTTTGTGATAAAAAGTTATATGCTTCTTGTGATTGCTTTTCATGCGATGCTAGCTAATTTAATTTAGCTAAATCAGTCTTCATCTATTGCAGTGGTGCATGTACAATGATTAATACTACAATGATTTTTGTCATCTTAACCTGTACTCCTAGAGGTAATGGTCCTTTCATTAACTTCTGATGTTTTGTACGTCAGTTCTCTCCTGTCTCCTACTACAATACACCTTTCTCCAATTATAAAAATGATGATAGGCTTCAAATCATGTATTTGTTTACTTTATTGAAACGGAAGAACAGAAGTCTATGGAACTTATCAATTTAAACATGCTCGTGCGCAGTTGGTCCGGTGTTAAGTTTGATTAGTAACAGCTCCTTTTTATTTATTCTCTGTATATTCAGATTGCTCCTTGGATTAGCATATAGAGCATTGATAAGGTTTCATATGGGTGTCTTTGCTTTTTCAGGCATCAAACTGTACCATTTGTAGATCTTTTTGCAGCACCTGCACAGGTTGTTCCAGTTCCAGCAACCAGTTCCATGCAGGCAGCAAGTTCACTTGGTACTCCACAGAGTACACAGCCTGAACCACAGGCTATATTCATTGACTCTGGAACTTCATCGGTATGTTATATTGCCTCTCCTTAATTATTCATGCTTCGTTACATAGCTCTACACCTGCATAAACCTATTTTCTCATTTCGTATACAGGCACCTACTCCAGCAGCTGACCCAAATGATACACCTCTAAAGGATCTCATCACCAAGTAAGTCGCATTGGCATATGAAAATTACTCAACAAAAAAAACTTTGTTTACCTTTTCAATTGTTTCCATCAAAAAAAAATTCTTTCCATATGATTTAGATCACCAACAGCACGCTCGCAGGAAGCTGTTTGGAGAAGACACTGTCGCTGAAAAGGTGGGTTCGTACATATCTACTGCCCTGAACCTCAAAACTTTAGCACAGCAGAAATTAATAGACTATTTTGCTTTCAATTTACAGGAAACCACAGAGGATCAAAATTTGAATGCAGAAGGAAGGATGTGATCTAGCACCTGTCCTATCACTGCAGCAAAAAAAAAAGTTTGATTGGCATGCCTACACATTTTGCTGCTACCTATTTATTTAGTGCTTTAGTGCTTTTCCCCCTACTACAATGAGTTACGTTCTGTCTGCCCCTCAAAATTTAACTAGCTGAGATCATTAAAATAGATTTTGATTATTTGGAAATGCTGTGCACAGCCATGTGGTGGATTTAATATATATATATATAGAACCTCATAGGCTAAGGCATACATTATTCTTATTTTGAAAATGGTTAGCTCAACAATTTCAGAACTTATCTATTCTTTTTGGATATGAATGCTCATATTTTGCAAAGATGGAATATTATTGTTCTTTGAATGGTGTACGCCATTCAGAGAGGTAGGATTTTAATTACCTGAACTCACCATTCAGAGAAGAATATTTTTGTGGCAGCAACAATTTTGATTTAGGTGCCTTGTTTCGGCTGCCCAGGTGATGTCAAAAATATTTCATTAATTCTAATGGCCAAAAAATTAAGAATAACTGCCTACAAACTGAATCCTGCTCATGCATCCACATATTGGATTTTGCTGTCATGATTACCTCAAAAGAAAAGATGATGTCCTTATTTTCACACAATGTTTTAGGCTTCTAAAAGAGGTCATATCTGTGGATTGATTTATATCTTTCCCCATTATCCTTTTATGTTTTACCATTATCTGTGAATTGAAGGGATTTCTGGTGTCATTGGTTACAGCAGCATTGAGGGTGAGGCATGGCAATGGAGGCCCTTTAGCTCCCACAAGCATGCACGGTCTGGGAAAACAAACAACCAGGTAAAGAACTCCCAGGCAGGAGGGCCAGAGTTTCCATGTTGTGTACCTTCTTATTCAACTCTTAACTAAATTAGTTAACGGCCTCTAAACTTGATAGGAGTACATTATGCCATGTCTTTTCCATTTTCAGCAGATTCATGTTGAAGCTTACGACCCCATTCCCTTATTTGTAGTTACTTTGCAGCGACATAGAAATTGTGTTCCTGCTGGCCTACAGCGTACTGATTTTTCCCCTTCAATACTGTATTTTCTATTGCTTGAATTGCAGTCTATTTGTTTGTTCAAATACAGTAACTCAACCAGCTCTATCCATTACTTAGGATGGTTATAGCTAGTAGCTTGATACATTACTGTGTCTACAGATTGAAGCCTGCTCATGCATCCACGAATTACATTTTGCTGTCATGATTATCTCAAAAGAAAAGATGTCCATATATTTAGACAATATTTTAGGCTTCTAAAAGAGGTAATCCATTTTGTTTCTTCATGTAATCCCATTGTAACACATGGTGATATGGTAGTTCCTGCGATTAAGTTGTTCAAAGCCTTTTGAAAACATTTTTTTTCTGATAATCTGCTATTTCTCCTTTTTAATCGCTTTTGGCTGACCCTCCTCCATATAAAATATGTTGTTGGATATCACACCCCAGAATTGCAAATTTTGGGTTGTCCATAAAAAAAACTAAAAACATAATTTGTTTTAATAGTTTCATAAAACTTTTCAAGCTTAGTTTAGTTTAGCACAAATTAGTTGTAAAAAAATTGTGGACTTTCAAACTTTTCCGAACTAATATGACGGGCTTGTGCTTTCTTCTATCCCTGCCACGCTTTCTTCGTCCACGCGCGTAAGGGCGCGCGCTTTCTAATAGTACCATACCAGCTGGGCCAGTATCAATGGCAAACCTTAATTATCAGGATAGAGAAATGTGCAAATTTACAGTCTTTTGCGCATGTAAAATATTTTTTCACTCCCTATATTCACTACTACCAAAATGATTTGTAGCAACGTCTTCTTTTTTTAGGGCGGCTATCCAAATGAGCCGTCCCTACAAAACCATTTATAGGAGCTGCTGATGTTATCAATCGGCCCTACAAATGGCTCGATTTGTATGGGCGGCTCGGATTTGTAGTAGACGCCGAATACTAAAAATTAAGCATAAAATTTTGAATTTTTTTAAAACAACTTTGGATTGAGAAATAACCAAAATAAAAGATGTAGATCTCGAAAAGTTATAAAACTTTGTTGTTTACAAATTTTTCATTTGAAATCATTTACTGCTACAAAATGCCGTTTGAAATCCAATTTTAAAATTATTGCAGAACTTTGATTTCTTTTTTTAATCTGTGGCTAAAACTTGTAACTAATCTTTCTCCCTCATACTAACTTTAAATTTGATGATTTTTTCTAAAATTTTCTAAAATTATGCTCTATCAATTTATTGTGTTCTTACAGCTATTATTGTGTTCATCTTTTCATATGACTGTGTTTTATCTATTTGAGTTTTGAATTTCAAAAATGATAATTTCAAACGTCATTTTGAAATAATAAACGACTTCAGCTGAAAAAATCATGAACATAAAAGTTGTAGATCTCGAAAAGTTATAGAACTTTGTAGTTGACAACTTTTTTATTTGAATTCATTTTGTCAAAGAAAACTACGTTTGAAGTTCTCAAATTTGAATTTCAAAATTTTCAAATGATCTTGAATGGAGGAACAATCAAAATAAAAGTTGTAAATCTTAAAAGGTTATATAACTTTTTAGTTGGCAACTTTTTTATTTGAAATCATCTTCTCAAGGAAAACTATGTTTAAATTTCTAAAAATTTGAAATTTGAAATTTTCAACGACCTCGGATGGACAGACAGCAATAACGAAAGTTGTAGATCTCGAAAAGTTATGAAACTTTATTGTTGATTTTTTTATTTGAAATCATCTTGTCAAGAAAAACTACGTTTGAATTTATTAAATTTGAAATTCAAATTTTGTAAACAACCTTGGATGGAGAAACTACCAAAATAAAAGTTATAGATCTCGAAAAGTTATAAAACTTTGTAGTTGATAACTTTTTCATTTGAATTCGTTAAGGCCTCAAACAATCAATTTAAACTCAGTTTAGGATAATACGTGGGGAACCAAAATGCAATATAGACACAATTGAGTTTGAGGTGTAGTGGTAGAAGATGGTACGCGCGAGGGGGGAGGTCGCGTGTTTGAATCCCCGCAGTCGCGAAGCGCACGAAAATGCCGCGACTCCGACGGCGTGGGCGGGTGGCTGACCGGTGGGGCTTCTCCGGGTTAAAAACATTTTTCCTATTTTTTTGCTATTTTTTGGGGTTTGAAATCGCAAATTTTGAAAAGCCGCTCCTACAAATCTTGAGGCGCCTCTACAAATTAGGGATTTATAGCCACCCCTTCGTAGGGACGGCTGACGAAACCGCCCCTACAAATACCCCTGAGCCGCCCCTATAAATGAAATTGTAGTAGTGATTACCATTGTTTAAATGGTAGTGAGGTTTCTTTAATTTGCACTCTTGTACATACATACATGTGTGATAGGCCGATAGGCCGATAGGCCGATTGGCTACAGCGCTAGAGAGGAAACGCATCTCTCGTTTGTTAGTGGTTCTTTAGATCTAATTTGTTTAGTTTTATTCCATACAAATATATTAGCAAAATCAAATGATTTCCGGTCTTAAGTTTGTTGTCTATGATGACTTCAGTGATGGACATGACGTGGTCATCGTTACGGGTGTCGATTACATCGGTAGCAATTTGTGGAAATTATATGCTAGGGTAAGGATGTTCTTTGGCACTTCCCACGGGGACAGTAACTCTTGGTCATCAACCTCATTGTGAATGATCGCAAAGAGAAAATCAAGTGTCTAACATGACAGATCAATGGCTGGAGATGCTGAATCCATAGCCTATGCTGTATCCAAAGTTCCAAACCTAACAATTCAATCAACGATGTTTTTTTTCATCGATGTGCTTTGGATATTGGATCTTGCGGTATGTCCAATGTTATGGGATTGATAGGTGGGTTTAATATGAGCGCTGCACTCTAGTTTTGGTGTTTAACGCGACTCTGTTCATCTAGAGGATTCGACTGTGTCGAGAAAAATCACTAGGGAAGAAGATAATGAAGAATCTATGCAGAATATTGTTTTTTCTATTTCAAAAATTTTATGTGTATTTGAGATATACGATACCGAGTTTTAATGTAATTCTCCTTCCCTTAAAAAACTATCTATGTCATATACAATAGTATTTTTTTTAGGTATGACCAGGAGTTCACAGAATTATATATGCTTCAATTTCTGAAGAGAAGTTAAAATACATATGGGCAAACTCCTCCCACTTATTACCTTAAGCTAGATTAATTTCTTTTCATATTACCTTAAGCTAGTCTAGTTACCTTGCTACTAGAATAATCTAGTTTATTAATAGTTTTTCTTTTTTTTTGGCGGAAAAAAGAAACAACCTTAGGCTAGAAGCTAGATGTCTAAGGTTAGCACTAGACCACTACGTACATTGAGTACATCCTAATTTGTACACCACAACAAAGTCTATCTCTTTCTTTTTTTGAATCGTCTAGCCAACAACTGGTTGTTTTAGCCCTTCTCAACAACCAGATGTTGCCCATATATTTACACTGTCTTATTACTATATTTACACCGTCTTATTATTATATTTACAATAATTTTCTTTAGTATAAATCATTGGATACAGTGATGTAATTTAAGGATAATCGTAGATCTTAGATAAATATATGTCAAATTTATAAATTATTTTTATGGACCACAGATATTAGAGAAATACATGTCAAATATGTTAAATTCTTCCCAAATTCTTCATAAATTAAAAAAAAATCCAACGGTGGTGCATGGCTGCATCCGTGCCGCCGTGTGCCTGCGTGCATGCATGCTAGCTTGCTGCTGGGCCGCCTACCGTGAAGCGACAGCGGTGATTGGAGTAGGGACTGGGGATCGACATCCAGCGCCATCGCCCATCGGACGGCCATCGCATGCTATGGACGGCCGAAAATCCGTTTGCTGCCTTCTCCCAAAACAACCGCATGACGGATAGCAAATCTGTTTTTTTTTTAAGAGTTTTACCTCAGCTTTTATAGAAAGCAACAGTATCAAATGGTAACTGCTGGGGTTACCAGCTACAGAAGAACATCATCAAAATACACCCTATTACAAAGACTAGATCTCAACAATGTCTGATACAGCAATGGTATTCGGTTGGAAGCTCTTCATCCATTTTATGATAGCATCTTTGGCCTGATCAAAGGTCTCCCTGTCTTCCTCCTTCAGCAACAGACTCCACTTCTGCATCAAGGATATAGCACAATAGATGACATCAGAAGGAGCTTTAGGAAATTTTTTCTCAATCTCCATCTTGTTCCTAGTCGTCCATATAGCCCAAGAAAACCCTGCAAACATGAACATGATTATTCTTCTAGGAAAGGGCCCTTTGCCCTGAATCCAGAAGCTAAACTCCTCCAAAGAATTAGAAGCATGCAAATTGAAAACTTCCTCAATCACCCTCCAAACAAACTTAGCAACGTGGCATTTAAAAAAAGGTGATCCACAGATTCAGACTTCCCACAGATGCAGCAACCCTTACTGCCTTTCCACCCCCTCTTGATAAGACTTTGCGCAACCTGCAACTTGTTAAAAATCTGCCACAAAAAGAATTTGATTTTCAAAGACAATTTGGCTTTCCAAATATATCTAGCCATCCTACTAGCCACCCCACAATCTGTCAAGAACCTATATAGGGATTTAGTTGTGAACTTTTTACTGCTTTCAAGAGCCCAAACGATCGACAGAATCATGATTAGAGTTGAGGCTTACAGCCTGAAGATCTTCTAGCAGACCCAACCATCTATTATATTCATCCACAGAGAGAGTTCTCCTAAACTCTATTACCCATTGATCCTCATCAAGGTAATCTACAACTGAGATGTTAGGTTCTCTAACCATTTTAAACAGATCTTCATACAGGATATAGAGAGGAACATCATGTAGCCAACAATCAGTCCAGAACTTGCAGTTATTCCCATTTCCAATTCTAAAAATCTCCCCCCCCCCCCCCCCCCCCCCCCCCCCCCCCCCATTTAAACAGATGTTTGATCTTATGGAGACCCTGCCAGAACTGGGAACTCCCTTTTATATTTGAGTCAAAGAAGCTTCCCTCAGACATATACTTAGCCTTGACTAGCTTAAACCATAGCTTATCTGGTTCCTGAAACATTTTCCATATCCATTTGACTAGCAAACAATCATTCATAATTCTAGTGTTTATAATCCCCAAGCCCCCTTGGTCTTTTGGTCAAGTGACCATTTCCCATTTAGCCATATGGTATTTAAAATTGCCACAAGCTCCTTGCCAAAGGAATTTAGCTCTAATACTATCCATTTGTTTATGCACCCCATCCTGAAGATAATAGAAGCCCATGCAATAGATAGGGATACTACTCAAGCAAGAGTTGGTAAGAATATGTTTGCCCCTAGATGTTAAATGTTTTCCTTTCCAAGGGTCCAATCTCTTATAGATTTTCTGGACAATATGATTAAAACCAGCAATAGTAATTTGAGAATCACTAACAGGTATCCCCAAATACTTAATAGGTAATTCTCCTAGAGCACAATTTAGCATATTAGTCATATGTTCTTTCTCCCCTTGAGAAGCCCCAAACACATATACCTCACTCTTGTGGAAATTAATCTTCAAACCAGATAACCATTCAAAACAGTATAAAACCAGTTTTAGATTAGTGATTGAATGGTCAGACCCATCTATCATCAGAACAGTATCATCCGCATATTGGATGTGTGAAATCCCCCCAGGAATGAGATCATCTAAAACCCCTTTAATATGATTTTTATGAACAGCTTTGTCTAATATAACCCCTAAAGCATCAGCTACCAAATTAAAAAGAAGTGGGGAGAAAGGGTCGCCTTGTCTAAGCCCCCTATATGTTCTAAAATATGAGCTTCTTTCTCCATTAACGTTCACACAAACTCTACCCCTTTTAACAGTATCCATCACCCATTTGATCCATAAAGGAGGGAACCCTCTCTCTACCAAGATTTCTTCCAAAAAGTCCCATCTTACCCTGTCGCATGCTTTCTCGAAGTCAATTTTTAGAATCAAACCCCTTCTTTTAGATCTCTTCAACTCATGTAGGACCTCATGAAGCACCACTACCCCTTCTAAAATGTTTCTCCCTTTCACAAATCCAGTTTGATTCTTCCCAATGTATTTTTGAGCAATAGGCACAAACCTGTTTGTGAGAACCTTGGTGAACCATTTATAATCAACATTAAGGAGACATATAGGTCTGAACTGTTTAATTGTATTAGCTTCCTTGAGTTTGGGAACCAATGTGATAACCCCATAATTAAGTCTTTTGATGTCCAACAAACCTGCCCAAAAGTCTTTGAACATAACAAGAATGTCCTCTTGATTGATTCCCAGAAATGTTTATAAAAGGAAACTCCAAACCCATCAGGTCCAGGTGCAGAAGATTCTTTCATCTCCATTATTACAGACTTAATCTCCCCCAGATCAAAGGTTTTAATCAAAGTGGCTTTATCTTCCTCTTTCAAGGAAAAGTTAACAGGCCAGAAATTACTCCCCAACTTTAAAGAGCAGGCATCACTATGACCAAACAACCTTTTGTAGTAGTCAATCACATGATCAGTGATCCCCTTTTGTCCTCTAACTTCACCATTGTCAGATTCCAGGTAAGCAATATTATTCTTTCTCCTTCTTCCATTAGCAAATTGATGAAAGAATTTAGTATTGGCATCCCCTTTCAAGATCCAATTATCACCAGCCCTCTGTTTCCAATAAATTTCCTCTAAGTTATTCAGCTCCTCAAGTTGTTTCTCCAAATCAATTCTCTCCTCCCACTCCATCATATCAAGAAGTCTACTTTCAGCCAACAGATCAATCTCCTGAATTCTCTTAGTTATGCATAATTTGTTCTCCCTTTGAGTACCAATCAGATTCAAGTGCCAACCTCTCAAATACTTTCTAAGAGCTTGAAGGCATCCATTTTAAATGTCCAAAGAATATGTCTGATCTTTGAACTTAGCTCTGAAATCCTTCCATTTATCAGAAACCATACCTTAAAACCCTTCCTTGTGGAGCCATTGTTCTTGGAAGAAGAAGTATTTTGGTCTGGGATTCCCCTGATCCCCAGAATCCAAAATCAGAGGGCAGTGGTCAGAGCCCACCCTGGCTTTTGACCATGTAGAGCACTTAGGGAATTTGTCCTCCAATCATCTGTTGCTAAAATTCTGTCTAGTTTCACTAGGATAGGCTGTTTTTGTTTATTAGACCATGTGAATTTAACACCGGAAACAAAGATCTCCCTGAGTTGAAATCTCCCAATGAAGTCATTGAATAGAGCCATCAATCTCTGGTTCCCTTGACCAACATTTCTCTCTTTATCATTCCTAATTAGATTGAAGTCATCACCCAATAAGATGGGTAAAGACTCCTTATCGTAGAAATCAGCCAGCTCCTGCAAAAAATCTCCAGAATTCTCGTGTTGAGCAAGCTCATATACATTGATGACCCAAAACCTGAAGTTTGATGATCTAATTCTAATCTGAGCAGCCAGAAAGTAGCTAGTCATCTCAACAAGTTCAATTTCAATATCATCATTACAAATGCTCAAAATCATACCCCCTGAGTGACCCCTAGCAGGAGTCCAATGCCAGCTAAAATCCTTGTTACGAGCCATCTCTCTCAGCTCCCAATCTTCGAAGTCCTGCTTGATGGTTTCCTGCAGAGCAACAATATCCAACTCCTCTTGTAGAATATGTTCTTTGACTAGATTCCTTCTGTAAGATTTCCCCAAACCTCTAACATTCCAAAAAAGAATCCTCATTGAGAAATTTGAATAGCAGAGGTATCATTTTTATCGTCCACATCTCTGTCACTACTCTCACCCCTAAGAGAGGACTGAGAATGATTCCTTTGAATATTGGAAATGACCTCCATGGTCAAATCAGCTAACTGTTCATCATTTTGAGGGGCATCCCTAAATTTTTGTTTCTCAAGAAAACTTTTGTAATTAGCTTCAGCAATAGCTGCCCTAGCATTCTCCTCAACCCTGAAAACATCTAATTGTTCCTCTAGATCCTCTACTTCTATATCTAAATCAATAATGACTTTTCCCGGAGCATCATTAGAGGTATTATTTAAAATCGTAAAAGGGTTCTTAGAAGAAGTACCTGCTGTGTCGTTCAAGGCTTTGATCCTGTTAGCAGCTTTGGTAGCAATCGGAATCCCGTCCCTAGGGACCCTACTGCTAGTTCTTGTAGCCACCATAACTTGCTTCCTGGTACCCTTCCTCTTCTTCTTAGACTTAGACAATTGCCACCCAGCAGTTTCCTTTTCAGATCCGAGTCCTTACTGAGCACTGACTGAGAGTCCATCATATCTTCGGCTTCAAAAACATCAAAATGATGTGAAACCCCTTTACTGATGTCAGAACTGTCCAGACCCCCACCTTTGTTGGCCCCCGAAATCAGTGACTCTTCTTGGGTTAAAGCCTCAGTTGGATCAGTCTCTATTGCCTCCGAAGGAAGGGTCAATTTTGGCCATTTGTTCTTGTACATAAGGTAGCTCCCATCCAGACCATGCACAACGATTTGTCGCTCATTATCGGATCTCAAGGTATTATCCCCATCAGCAACATTGACAGGCATTTCCACAGAACCCTCGTCTCCCCCTACTTTTGTTTGCTGATTAGCCATCAGCCGATCCTTAGAAAGATCTGGGAATTATGCAATGTTTCCCCCCTGCACCAGACCAATTTCTGGATGAAAAGCCGCAATAGGCGTGACTAGAGTACCCATGTTTCTCATGTTAACGGACTCACTGTTTTCATCCCCCCAGCTGTTGCTCCATAGAACCATCCCTCAAATCTTTTTTTTTTTCGACGTTGTTATGAACACCGAAGCTCAATGACCTCGCGGCGAGCACGTCTCGACGTCGCCATGTCCCTCCCGGCGACGAAAGGGTGCGCGAGAAGCTCCACGACAGTCGCCCTCTTGCGGTGGTCCTTTTGCAAGCACGCGGCCACGAAACCCCTGAGCTCCGGCGACGCTGCGCCGTCCGGCAGGGTAGGCGGCTCGCCGAAGCAGATGACCCACATGAGAGCAGGCCAGCTTGGCGTCTGCCCTGGCGGAAACAGCGGTACCGCCCCATGGCTAGCTCCATGATGGTCACCCCGAGGCTCCACACGTCGGCGGCATAGGGGTCGGCTCGGTCCGCCACGAGAGAAACGACTTTTGATCCACTTCGAAATTTGGCTTTAGTTCCGGTATTTTTCTCGTTCGGAACTAGAGAAATTTTTAGTCCCGGTTGGTAGCTCCAACCAGGACTAAAGGTCTCCTAACGGTTACTGCAGCAGACTTTTGCTGCAGGGGATCTTTAGTCCCGATTAGAGCTACCAACCAGGACTAAAGGTTAATTTTTACTCTCGGTTGGTTTCTCCAACCGGGAGTAAAAGTCTACTTCTGGCTGGAGACTCCGTCCGAGACTAGAAAGGGACCTTTATTCCCGGTTGTTGTCTTCAACCGGGACTAAAGATCCCCTCCTATATACTCCTTCTTCCTCTCCGAGCCTGAGCCACTTCGAGCTTAGTGTTCTTGCTTCATCGCCAGTAATCACAAGATTTCTTCGATTCCTCCATCGATTCTTCGGTTGTAAAGGTTATCAACTTTATACTCTCATGTTTCACTAATATCATATCTCATTTTGTGAATTAGATATATGTGGTTTTTTATGGTAGATTTTTTTTATTTGTAAGCCATTTAAGCTTAAAATCACTTTAAAGTTTGTATATTTGGATGAAGGAAGGTTAAAGTAGTTATTCAAAACTAGTATTTAGCTTTCATTTCTAGCATGCATAGCACACTTCATGGTTTAGAGATATAGAGAATTTTAGAGTTTTTTTAATTTTATTTGTTTATAAAATGAGAAATTTATATTATATTAAAAATGAGTATAGAGAGTAGATAACAATTATTTTCGGGTCCTTGGTCTCTCATCGGGTTCTAAAGCGACTGAGGCCGGACCTCCCTCTCATTGCATGCGGCAAGTGTGAGGAAAAGATTATGATAGAGTATCGGGTGAGGAAGGAGTGTCTCAACAAAGGCCGTATCTTCTACAAGTGTCCGGATCGTAATGTGAGTTATTTTGTCGTATTTGATTATTATGGTTAATTTATACTTATTTTCATGATGATTGTGATTAAAGTTTTAATTTTTTGTTTTAATTTTAGTGGGATGGCACTGGATGTTTAGGCTGGTACTGGGAGGAAGAGTATGTTGAACACGTGCAAAACTCTTTTGCACAGGCGGCTATGGCGGCTGATGAGGCAGTGATCCTGCGGAAGAAGTCCATAGATGTTGAACAAACGCATGATCTGTCTGTTTTAGTTGGGATTGGTCGCGAAATCCTTATGCTGCTGAAGTGCATTTTAGCTTTAGTTTTTTTAGTGGTAGTTGGGATTGTCTACATTGTAGCGAGACTTTCATAAATTAATTCTTTGTGTGGTGACATGCATATCGTATAATTAACTAATTATGTTATAGGTTTTAATATGGTATGTATGTCATGTAATACAGATGAGCCAGCATTAGATGTACAATGCTGATCGCCGCTCCCAAGAGTTCATTGAGAGCGTGCATTCTTTCTTACGTGTGGCCGAGGTAAACAAACGCGATGGTTTCATGTGCTGCACATGTGTCATATGTAAGAATTTAATGGAATATGCTAGCTCAAGGAGTCTTCATTCACACTTGTTAAAGTCGGGTTTCATACCAAACTATATTTGTTGGACGAAGCATGAAGAAACAGGGGTTGTAATGGAAGAAGGTGAAGAAGAACAATAAGACGATGATGACATTATTGCTGAATATGGTGCCTTCAATGATACTGCAATGGAAGAAGCTAAAGAAGAGGTAGGGGCAGAAGATGAGCCCGCTGATGATCTTGGTTAGACCATTCGCGATGCACAAAGAGAATGCGAAAGTGAAAAGGAGAAGATCAAGTTCGAGTGCATGCTAGAGGATCACAAGAAATTGCTATACCCAACTTGTGATGCGGGGCAAAAAAAAGTTGGGTACCACACTGGAATTACTGCAATGGAAGGCAAAGAATGGTGTATCTAACAAGGGATTTGGAGAGTTACTGAAAATCCAAAAGAAGATGCTTCCGAAGGATAACGAATTGCCCACCACTACGTATGAAGCAAAACAAGTAGTCTGCCCTTTAGGATTAGAAATCTAGAAGATACATGCATGTCCTAATGACTGCATCCTCTACCATGGCGAGGAGTTTGAGAAGTTGGATGCATGTCCGGTATGTCATGCATCGCGGTATAAGCTCAGACGAGATGACCTTGGTGATATTGAGGGCGAACGTCCCATGAAAAAAATCTCTACCAAGATTATATGGTATGCTCCTATAATACCACGCTTGAAACATCTGTTAAGAAACAAAGACCATACAAAGTTATTGCGATGGCACAAAGAAGACCGTAAGGTAGATAATATGTTGAGACACCCTGCTGATGGGTCCCAGTGGAGAGCAATCGATAGAGAATTCTCGGAGTTTGCAAATGACGCAAAAAACTTAAGGTTTGCTTTAAGTACGGATGGTATGAATTCTTTCGGAGAGCAGAGCAGTAGTCATAGCACTTGCTCTGTTACTCTATGTATCTACAACATTCCTCCGTGGTTATGCATGAAGCGTAAATTTATTATGATGCCAGTGCTCAACCAAGGCCCAAGACAACCTGGCAACGACATCGATGTGTACCTGAGGCCACTAGTTGAAGAACTTCTACTTTTGTGGAACAGACTAGGTGTACGTGTGTGGGATGAGCACTTTGACCTGCGAGCATTGTTGTTCATAATAATCAATGATTGACTTGCTCTAAGTACTCTTTCAGGACAATCAAACAAGGGATATAATGTATGCACGCACTATTTCGATGACATTAAAGGTATATTCTTGAAAAAATATCGAAAGGTCGTGTACCTTGGCCATCGTCGATTTCTTCCTATGAATCATCCCCTAAGAAAGAAAGGCAAGCATTTTAAAGATAAGGCAGACCACCAAACCAAGTCGGGCAAACGAACTGGTGAGGATGTACTTAATATGATCAAGGATGTGAAAGTAGTATTTGGAAAGGCACATGGCAGCGAACCTGTTCCAAACGACGTCGACGGTCACGCACCCATGTGGAAGAAGAAGTCCATATTTTGGAAGCTACCCTATTGGCAAGTCCTAGAGGTCCATAGCGCGATCGACGTGATGCACCTGACGAAGAATCTTTACATGAGCCTGCTAGGCTTCATGGGTGTGTATGTGAAGCCTAAGGACACATTTCAAGCACGACAGGACCTACGGTGTTTGAAAGAACGAGACAACCTGCATCCAGAGAAGACAGATGATGGACGTCATTACTTAAGTCCTGCTAGCTACACTCTTAACAAAGAAGAGAAGGAAAGCATGTTTGAATGCCTAGCAAGCATCAAGGTACCATCTGGATTCTCCTCGAATATAAAGGGTATAATAAATGTGCCAGAGAAGAAATTCCTAAACTTAAACTCCCATGACTACCACGTGCTCATGACGCAGTTGCTTCTAGTTGCATTAAGAGGAATTCTACCTTCAAATATATGTCTAGCCACCGTGAATCTATGTGCATTCCTCAATGCAATTTCTCATAAGGCAATCGATCCAATGGATCTAGCTAAACTACAGAATGATGTGGTTCAATGTATTGTCAGCTTTGAGTTGATGTTCCCTCCTTCCTTCTTTAATATCATGACACACCTCCTAGTTCACCTGGTCAAGGAGATTAACATTCTCGGTCCTGTGTTTCTGCACAACATGTTCCCCTTTGAGAGGTTCATGAGAGTCCTAAAAAATATATTCACAATCGTGCTCGGCCAGAAGGAAGCATCGCTAAGGGCTATAGAACAGAGGAGGTTATTGAGTTTTATGTTGACTTTATTCCCGACCTTGACCCAATTGGTGTTCCTGAATCACGACACAAGAGGAGACTAAGTGGAAAGGAGACACTAGGAAAGAAACCATATATTGATATGCAGGACAATTATTTTAATAAAGCACACTACACAGTTCTGCAAAACTCCTCCTTGGTGGATCCGTATATCGAGACATATAAAGAGTTGCTCCGATCCGAGTTTTTAGAGAAGTCTTAAGCTTGGATTACGCGTCAGCACATGGAAACTTTTAGCGACTGGTTGCGAAAAGAATGTCAGGGTGATGAGAGTATTGATGAGCAACTGTATTTATTAGCTAGGCAGTCATCGTGGCATATCCTCACATACAAAGGGTACGAGATAAATGAGAATATATTTTACATAGTAGCCCAAGATAAAAGGAGCACCAACCAAAACAGTGGTGTCCGCATAGATGCCACTGACCCTAATGAAAATAAGCAAACATATTATGGCCACATAGAGGAGATATAGAAACTAAACTATGCACCTATTTTTAAGGTACCTTTGTTCAAGTGCCAATGGGTAAAGGCAACTGGAGACGGGGTAGCAGTCGACAACCAGTATGGAATGACAACCATGGACCTCAATTATATTGGGTACAAAGATGAACCGTTCGTCCTTGCTAAGGATATGAATCAGGTGTTCTATATCAAGGACATGTCTACAAAACCGAAGAGAGAGAAAAACAACAACGACCCAATCAATGAGCCAAAGCGCCACATAGTTCTTTCAAGAAAAAGAAACATTGTCGGAATTGTAGACAAGTCAGACATATCAGAAGATTATGAAAAGGATGACCGAATTCCATCCTTCACAGTGAACAAACACCCAAGCATTCAGCTAAATGATGAGGACACTCTATGGTTACGGTGCAATCATAACCAAGGAATATACGTAAGAAGAAGTTCACTACTGTGCCCGTTTGATATATATAGTGATGTTTAATAGTGTGTATTAGAGGTATTATGTAATAATTGTGAATTCAGAGATGTTTATTAGGTGTTTCTTTTTTTTCTATGTTCAGATTAAATTTATGTTTGATGGTGGAATTTCCATGTCGCTTTTTGGACAATGAGTGATGAAAAATGAAAAGATTTATGTTAAAATGATGTGAAAACAAATTTTCAATCGAAAACAAAAGTTTTAATGGTTTAAATTAAACACTACATTTTTGCATTAACAAAATAGTAATTATTAATTACATTATGTTTCAATATTTATAAGAAAAAACACAAAACTTTAGGTCACACAATTTTCCTGTGTGCAATAAAGCAAAAGTAAATCCATATTCTTTTAAAACAATTTTATGCCTGGTATTTAATTTACTATACAATTAACAAGACTTTAACATTTTATAGAAAAAATATAAAAAAAACAAATGGAGCTTGAAACGGGTGGGAAGTGAAACTGCAGTCCAACTTTAGTCCTAGGTAGATCTACCACCCGGGACTAAATGTGGGCTGCATTTTTTACGGCCCGCCAAAATACACCTTTAGTCCCGACTCGTAATACCAGCCGGGACTAAAGATAATACATTTAGTCTCGGCTGGTATTACCAGCCAGAACTAAAGGTCTTTTCGTCCCAGGCGTTTACAGGAGCCGGGACTAAATGTCCCTCCCCTATATAAGGTGGCCATTTCTTCTTCCTCCTCACTGTTCGTCTTCATCGTCCATCGCCACTGCCGCCGCCGTCGCCCTCGTCACCGTCGCCCGTGGCCACCTCTTCGATGCCACGCGGCTCTTGCCGCCGCAGAACCCCGTGCGCCTCCTCCGCGATGGCTGGCCGGCCGCCCCAACACCGGCCGCCCGCGCGCCACCAACGCCGCCGTAGAACCTCGCCGTGCGCCTCCTCCGCGACGGCCGGCCGGCCGCCCCAACGCCAGCCGCCCCTTACGCCACCAACACCTCCGGCCCGTACTGTGTATTGATATATATAAATTTGTTATATATATATATATTAGAGAGTTATAAATTTGTATTGTTATATATATATATATATATATATATTAGAAAGTTATAAATTTATATTTTTATATATATATTTGTTATACATCTATATTAGAGAGTTATAAATTTGTATTGTTATATATATATATTAGAAAGTTATAAATTTGTATTTTTATATATATATAAATTTGTTATACATCTATATTAGAGAGTTATAAATTTATATTGTAATATAGATAAATTTGTTATACATATTAGAGAGTTTTAAATTTATATTGTTATATATATAAATTTGTTATATATATCACTTGCCAATAAATATTTCTAGAAAATAAGAAATCAAAGTTATGCTTTGGAGACTTGAATTTTGAGTGTAGTTATTTAATTAATTTTAAGCACATGACTCGATCTATTTTATAGATATATGGTTTTTATTTTTTATAGATATATCTAGTGGTGTAAAAGCTAGATGGCTGACCCGAGAGACAACATGGATGAAGAAATGATGGATATTATCAACACCGACACTCAATTTGCCGATGGTGACCAGCAGGATGTAGATGACGGAAGTCAATACCTGGCTCTTGAAAATAAGCAAGAAAATATTGTGCAAGAAAATACTGGCGAGGTATATATATTTATATATATATTTGAATATCTATCATCTGTTATGTGTACACATGATATTTATTTATTCTTTTTTATACGTAGCCCTCTGGATCAATGACCACAACGGCGAAAAGCAAAAATATTCAAGGCCCGAAAAAGCCATTGGAGGGGCGCTACATAATATCGGAATTCAATATCGAGACAAGCGAACCACTTGGTCCACATGCAAGGAAATTCGTGCAATACTGTGGGTACCTTGTAAGGGACAGATTTCTGATTAGTGTCCATGAATGGAAGCAAAAGATCAACGAGCCTCATGTTAGTTTTGTCTCTGATCTTGATAAGAATTTAATTTGAGATGATATCCTTCAACATTTCACGTTGCAAGCGGATGATTATGATGATATCAACGATGATGAATTGAAGGAGCTAGTTCGAAAGTGGGCTATGAAGAAGATGGCCACATAACTCCAGACTTGAAAGAAATCCCTATACATGAAATACGTCAAGAAAAACCTAACGCACAATTTCAATACTAGGGGCCCGCTCGCGAAGTTAAGGCCCTACTGAAATGATTTTGTACAGTACAAGACATTGGAAGAGAGTGAGGAACGGGTGAGAAGGAACTAAGAGAATGCTCAACAGAAGGTATACCACTATGGCATAGGATCAGGTGGCTACGCGACTACCATTCCCAAGAGGGAAAAAATAGAAGCGAACATTCTTGCCAAGGGTATCACACCAGAATCACTCAATTGGCCCAAACGCGTGAAGAATTGGTTTTTCGCTCATGGGAGAAGATTGGACCTAAAGATCGAAAAGCTGGTTCATGGCTGAAGGGTCGAGATGGCGACTAGAGGGGGGTAAATAGTCTTTTCTAAAACTTAATCGCGTCGGCTAACCGATACAAATGCGGAATTAAAACTATCGGTCTAGCCAAGACTATACCCCACTATAAATGTTCACTAGCACCTTGCAAAGATAACAATTATGCAACAAAGGTGCCGGGCTAGTTAGAGCTCTCCTAAACAATTCTAGGAGCAAGGTTACACAAACCTATGCCACTAGTACTTTAAGCGACAAGGGAGCTCCTACACATGCTAGTAAGCAAAAGCACAAAGCTAACTAAGCTCACTAGCAATGCTCAATAACAAGGCAACCAATGCCTAATTAGAGAGCGCAAATACTTAGCTACACAAACTAAGCAATGTGACTAACAAGGTTACTAAAACCAAATTAGCCATGCAAGGGAGCTACTTCTATGCTACACAAGCAAGAAGGTAATTAGCAAGCTACACAAGCTATCTAATTACAAGAGCAACTACACAAGCTTAATATGTATAAAAGTAATTGCAAGCTTGTGTAATGGGGATGCAAACCAACGGGAAGAATAAGGTTGACACGATGATTTTTCTCCCGAGGTTCACGTGTTTGCCAACACGCTAGTCCCCGTTGTGTCGACCGCTCACTTGGTGGTTCGGCGGCTAATTAGCATCACCCGCTAAGCCCGCACGTCGGGCGCCGCAAGAACCTACCCCTTGAGTGAGGGTAGCTCAATGACACGCTTTACTAGAGTTGCTCTTCGCAGCTCCCGCGGGGCGAGCACAAGTACCCCTTACAAGCTCTTCTCCGGAGCTCCGCACAATCTTCTTACGGGCTTTGATGGAGACCACCACCAAGCCGTCTAGGAGGTGGCAACCTCCAAGAGTAACAAGCACCACCGGCTTGCAACACGATCACCTAGTGCCACTCGATGCAACCTCACGATGCAATCGCACTAGAATCGCTCTCTCACTATCGGATGAACACTATCATGTATGTGTGAGATGGAGGGCTCCCAAGCACTACTACACAAGCCACCAAGGCTCTAGTGTGCTCAGCTGCCGGCCCAAGGCCGGCCATGGCCTCTATTTATAACCTCATGGGCAAATAGAGCCGTTACCCCTTCACTGGGCAAAACTCGGGCCGACCGGACGCTTTGGTCCGATCAACCGGACGCTGGACCTCAGCGTCTGGTCACGCGATACTCGCCACGTGTCCCCTGTGTTCAACGGTCATCTTCCGATCCCAACGGTCGTCTGCCGACTGGACGCAGCACTTCAACTGACCGGACGCTGGACCCTCAGCGTCCGGTCGTTTCCAGTAAGCTCCCGAGCATGACCGGACGCGTCTGGTCAACTCGACCGGACACAACCCAGCGTCCGGTGCTTAACCCTAAGCACTGTGCCGACCGACAGTCTGACCGGACGCACCACTTCAGCGTCCGGTCGTTTCGGACTCAGCGTCCGGTCACTGTTAAACAGTGAGACCGAATTCCTTTCTCCTCTATCTTCTTCACCCTTGGTCCAATGTGCCAACCACAAGAATTTGCATCCGGCATAATAGAAAATAGGCATTCCATTTTCTCGAAAGCGCCGAATCTCGCCGAGCAAGCTCGGCGGGAGGGAGAGAGGGACCCAAACCCATCTCAACGCTGCAAACACCACCTCCTTTGTAAATGTGCTAACACCACCAAGTGTACATCATCATGTGCATGTGTGTTAGCTTTTCACAATCATTTCCCAAAGGATGTTAGCCACTCAACTTGCCACGCCACTTGATCCTAGCGACAATGCAAAGTTAGATCACTCGAGTAGCACTAGATGACCGATATGCAAACAAGTTTGCCCCTCTTGATAGTACGGCCATCTATCCTAAACCCGGTCATAAACTTCTCTACACACCTATGACCGGTGAAATGAAATGCCCTAGGTTATACCTTTGCCTTGCGCATTCCATTCCATCTCCTTCAATGTCGATGCAACACATGCACCAACACGATCAACAATGATATGATCCACTTCATATCATCACATGATCATATTGGTTCATCGATCTTGACTCTACTTGCTCTTCACCGTTGCCATCGTCCATCGGCGCCAAGTCTTGCTCAAGCTTCACCGCCACGCGGTCCATCACTCCAAAGCCTTCGACTTGCCCTTCACGCTTGCAACCGGTCCATCAAGCCAAGTCTTGTCTTGATCTTCTCCACCTTGATCACATGACTCAATGTCATGTCTCATGTGCATTTAAGCTCCTTCATCATCACATGTGTGAGCTTTGCAACATCTCCAAGCCATTTTCACCTTCATGGCATATGTTGCTCACACACATGTACCTATGGACTAATCACCTATGTATCTCACATAAACACAATTAGTCCACCTAGGTTGTCACTCAATTACCAAAACCAACAAGGACCTTTCAATGGCCCAAAATTCGAAAGAGCAACACAAAGATTTTCTTATGCTCTACAAGCTAAAGCTATTGGTGCGTTCAGGCCCAATAGAGAGAAGAATGAACTGACGTATGACATCGGGACTGCTGAACACAGTGGCCAAACGAGAGGTTTATGATAGAACATTTCTTGGGAGCATGGTTTCCCTAACGATAGAGATACCTACAGAAGCCAGCAGAGAAGAAAGGATGAGGAAGTAGCGCGGATCAGCAGGTTGGAGGAATATGTTCGTGAGTCACGGAAGGCGTTGCTTCAAGCACAGGAGCACGAAAAAGACATGCAAGCTAGAATGCAGGAGGAAATCATAAAGCAAATGCAAATAGCAATGAGCGCCCAAAGGCAAGCATCAGATCCAGGAATTAACATTAATATTAGCCCCCTGATCAGTTGAAAAGCAGTTGCGCTTCCACGGAGTTGCCAAATCAAGATAACACAATGCTACGTTTCCTCATGGATGACATCACTGCACCATTTACATCATATGAGCTACATATTCCAAAAGAGAATGCCACAATCATGGTGGCTCTTGGTGTTTTTTCTCCTCTAGATCCTACCAAGACACTAAGAATCCATAGGGCAATAATACCACCTGGATATGTTAACGTCTTAGTGGATAGAGTTAACAAAGATTTTAGTGATCTGGCTCTTGACATTCTAGGAGGTGATGGGGAGAAGACTCTAGGAGAAGCAGAGAAGACATTTATACTATGGCGCAAGTGCTACATCGTTATTCCAGGGGTCTCTAGTCCACCGCCGCTTCCTCAACTGCCAGACAATAGATGCGGACAAAAGTGAACGAAACAATTTTTTCACTAATTTTCTATTGACATGCATGATTAATAATAATAATTTTTTATACCTAATTATTTTTTTGTAATCACACAGCAGGGCCTCCATTAACCTAAGTCCAATTATTCAATCTCCAGATCATCATAGTGCTTCGGGCAATGATTATGTAACGCCGCCACCGCCGCCACCTCCAAGGAGGTCTCCAACGCCTCCAAGGAGGTATCCAACGGTTGCCCCGCCTCCCTTGATGACCAAGAAGTAGCCAGCTCCTAAGAGGTCCGCCCCGTAAACGAAGCCGTTGGCCCACCAGCCGGTAAAGAAGAAAGCCTCCTCTAATCCAGTTATTCCCCAAAAACTATCTTACGAGAAAAGTGAAAAGGAATTAAATGCTGTAGTACAAAAATATATGAACAGTTTCTTCAAAAAAGTAAGAAAGCAACGAGAAGCGAGGGAGAACCCAGAGAAACCGTACTTCTACCTACCTCTAGATCTTCTAAGAAAGAAGGTGAACCAGAAAAAGCGGGAATCTCGAAAGACCCTGCCAAAATCGGACTATGACCGCTCTCTCACCAAGTCATTTGAGACAGCATAGAAAAAGACTAGAGCAGGGAAAGATGTTGCACAACTCGGACAACAATCGCAACAATCAGCCTCCCTCTTGTCATTCGTAATGAATATGGTTCAAACTTAGACTTACTGGACATCGCTTTTGAGGACCTGGTTCGGTTTTACGAGGATACTGGTTTGGACCTTGCCCAAGTGCTCGCTGAAGGACCATCTGCTCTAAAAGTAGATCCTTGGAAGAAATTTAAACATGGAAAGAGTCTATATAACCCTGAGGTCTTAGATGAACTGGGTACGCAAATGTACCTGCTAAACAAGTGGTACATGACGACGTGTGAATGGGGAGAGACGACCTTTGTTTCTGTCAGAGTTAGAAACCAACATTACTTCCATGGCGATGACGTTATATATGTCGAGTTTTTAGAATTACACCAACTATGCCACCTGGACTCTCTTGACAAAAGTCTCATTATCTGCTATTGTCTGTAAGTGCGATTATTTTCTACTATTAAAGTGTATATATATAAAGCTATATGTATATATATAAATTATATATCCTTACACTATATTTTTATATATGCAGATATGAGATGACAGAACTCAGAAAGAGAAAGGATAATGATGTTGGTTTCGTTGATCCAAATGTCGTATTTAAACACCCTAATCCCCCGCCTGAATGAAAAGCTGAACTCGCGAAAAATCTCATGAGATTCTTAGTGAACCAACAAAACAAGCACATACTCTTCTCCTACAACTTCAAGTGAGTGTTAAATAATTAATGTCGATCATATGAATATTTGTTCAATTATTTGCTTACTAGCTAAGCTATCTCCCATATATATATGTTGACTCTAGTTAATGTCGATCATATTTATGTATAAAAACATATGCAACAATCACTGGATATTGATGGTCATCGATATGACCAATAGTCGGTTGAGCGTCTTAGACTTGTTAAGAAAAGAGCAAACAGAGTACCAATATATGATAGATATTATCCCAGGGTAATTTGGTCTCTCTAGCAACTATATATACCTCGATCTCTTAACTGCAACAATTATTAAAGGTCAAATTAATTTTTTATTTTATTGGGAGCAGTGTTTGAAAAAGTTTCATTGAGAAACACCACATGAAACATTGCAAAACGTCACTGGATGTAATCGCACACAAAGTAAGTACTAGCTATATTTATATATATAATTCAATTAACACGATGCATGTTTTCAATTCATCGGATCTTTTTTCTCATAAAAGTGAGTTCTGATGCAAGAACAGGGGACCAACTACTGCGGATACTATGTTTGCGAGTTCATCATGACGTACTCAAAAAGAACTCCTGAAGAGATCCTTAAAGTACGTTATATAAATATATTCATATATTCATAATTTCTTTTATTGCTCATATATAAGTAATCACGTGACCAACACACAATACTTTTTCTTTAACTTTTATTGAAGACTCTATGGTTGAAAGAAAAAGTCATACGATATGACCAACTGAAAGTAATTCAAGAGACCGTAGCAGGATTTCTTAATGACCAGGTCAAACCCCGCCGACGAGTTCTACAATAACATGAACGAAACATGGAAGCCAAACCAGATAGAGTGAATTTGTTATCCCAAAGATATGATAGAATATACAATGCATGCTTTATTTGTAATATATATATACATATTATATGTACATAAAATAACATATAATATATGTATATGCATGTAATATATACGTTAGTTTCATACTTTAGTTTATACAAAATGTTCGAACATTATAAGCGTGTAGAATACGTATATTATTAGCAGTGTAGAATGCGTATTCGAAAACCTATTCAAAAACCAAAATGAATCGTCAATTAAAAATAGAAACAAAAAAAACTTTAGTCCCGATTTGCCGAGAGGCCTCTTTAACACCGGTTGGTATTACCAACCGAGACTAAATGTGCCAGGACTAAAGAAGAGATCCTTTAGTCCTGGATTCGTGCTCCTGGTTGAAAAACCAGGACTGAAGAGATTTTCCAACCGGATGTACAGCTTGTTCTGTACTGGTGCGCGTGGCCGTCCTGCAGCCGCTCCGTGTCGAAGCGCTCGGGGCTCATGTATGCCGGCGTGCCCTTGTAGGCGGCGCAGTGTTCGCCGGCTCGGGAGACGACACTGGCGATGCCGAAGTCCGCGAGCTTGACCTGCCTAGCTCTGCTGACTAGGAGGTTCGCCGGCTTGACGTCACGATGAACGACGCGGCCTGAGCGGAGGTAGGCGAGAGCGGACAACGCCTGCGCCGCCACCTCCGCCACCGCTCCCTCCGGGAGGCCTCCGTGACCGACGACGAGAGAGTCTAGCGAGCCGCCGTCCATCAGCTCGAGGAGGAACGAGACGTCACCGGAGGCCGTGAATGATCTTTAGCGCGTAGAGCGCCGACGTGCCGCAGTTGAGAGACCTTGTATACGGTGCCGCCATTGCCACGGCCTAGGATAGCGAGCCTCTCTCGAAATCAGACGGGCGGAAGTCACCGTGCCGTGCCACGGACGTGGACGGCTTCGGCGCAGCGATTGGTGCCAAGGCAGGGTATCGAGAGGAGCACGAGGGCATGTCGAGCGTGAGGTTTAGCTGTGGCAGCCTTCTCTCTCTTGCCGTTGCCATTTTTGAGTGCTTGACGATGTGTGTTTAGTGGAAGCAAGGGCTGTTTTGTTTATATAACAGGCGGAACTACGGAAGTCTGCACGATTGAGCACCAAGAGTCCAAGATTTGATCATTTCAAGCAAAACTAATGCCACATCCGCTATCCAGCTCAAATGCTTACCACGGTAGTATTGTTTGGAGTATCCAATAGCAACGCAGGAGAGAGAGGTTATGTTAAATGCGATCGAGGCTATAAGAGAGATTAATGTGGATCCGTGAACCGTTCACCTTCAGAAATTGATTCTTTTAGAGACAAATTTTTAGGTTAGAAATTGATTCTTTCAGAGACAGAGTGACTACTAGTAGTACAAAAATTACAAATGTTATTTGTTAGAGAACTCCAACGCTTATGATTAAAAATAGTTGTGTTATATTGTTTATAAAACTTAAGAGAATTAACATTAATCAATGTAATGTTATTACCTAGCCCGGTTTAAACAAAGTACTATACAAACCTTATACTTCATTCATGCATGAATTAATGATAGAATTTATGAATTTTTTTCTTTTACCTTGCATTGATTAAAGGATTATAAGGTCATTCTCAGTGGAGGTTTTATAGATACTTCAAATTTATTAAATGACATGCCACATAAGCAACAATGATGGAATAAGAAATTTGGGAACAAAGAGAAGAGATGGGTTTTATCTGGATGGAACTGGTTGTACACGGTTTCCAAAACTATGAAATGTGTGAATCTGGCATTAAGGGTCAGAGAGTTTTATTTCATCTAATAAATCTTGTGCATCATAATTAAATGCTATCGGTAGCAAAACCGTGAGACGAAACTACGGAGTATGCACTAAGAGATTCTATTTCATTCAAATAGTCCCAACCTCCAGATGATGTGGTAGTCTTAGAAATCATATAATGAAACTTTGCATAGAGAATGGCTAATGTGCCTTCCTCAATATTTATTTTATGGCTGGCCAATTGCCTTAATTTATCTACTAATGTTTCATTAATACTAATGTGCGACTCGGCTCAAGTTTCATGTGGCTGGTTGTGTTGAGGCTAGCTTCAGTGGAAGTTTCATTTGTATTTAATGAGATGACACGTCAGAAAAATGATTACATGGCACGAGAATTATGAGGAGAGAGAGAAGATAAGTTTCATCTAGATGAAATCTACTAGTGTGCATTACCAACACATTCAAAATAGTGAAACTCCACTAGGGTCGCTTTGTTTTATCCACGCGCATTGAAAACTGAATGAAACTTTACTAGAAATGTTTTATTTTATAACACCATACAATAATTAAATATGTAAAATGAAACTATTCACTATTGGTCAGGTTTTATTTCAATTTTTACTAGTAACTCTTGAAAATAGTGCCATGAAATCTAGCACTGAGAGTGGCTTGTGACATTTAAATTAGTTATTTCATTTATTTTTTGTATAAATGATATTAACATTTCAAAATTCCTTAGCTTCATTAGCTAAGTGAATATATGTATATACATAGTCCTCCTAAATTTGAGGAACTTAGAGTTGGAGCCGGATTCAGTAACTTGACGAAGCAACTTTACGACGTAACGTTATCTCAATCTCCACCCTCCAGCTGCCATCTGACGGCTATAGGGGTTCCCAATCCATCCAGCACTACCTTTTCAGCCCACGCCAACAAAACGAGGACGGAAACCCATGGAGGCGGGAACGGCGCCGCATTGAGCCGCGACTCCCGCCAACGCGCTCCGCGCCGCCGGCTCTTCGTCGCGGCAAAATCCTCGCTGCCGCGCGCGCCCTTCCTCGCTGCTGCTGTGTTGCGCTCTCCTCCTCGCCGCTACACTGTTCTTCAGTTTGCCTGGCCGCGCTGCGCCGCCGCCCATCGTCTGGTGCCCGGCCACGCCGTCCTCCGCGCCTCTCCGGGGAGGTGGAGGTTGCGCCGGCCGGGAGGAGACCCGCCCCAACTGTGGGAGTTCTCTCGCTCCGTGCTATATCCAGGTACGAGGTTCATACCCCCTACAATGGAGATGTCCGCGATTACAGTAGATTTCCTTTTGTTTTAGTGCCCTAGTATCCATGAATGCTTATCAATCTATCTCGTGTATCTACCAAAATGCAAAATGGAATGTAGCCACGTGTTTGAATGCCATTGAATTTGAGAATCCATGAACCACAAACGATTATTTTGTTGAATTTCATGTAAAGGATTATTAGGTGCTCTAGCTTGTTTCATATGTACTGTTGTGTCTATTATATTATATTATTTGAAGTTTCTACAAGAATTTTATATATTCTGGTTTGTCAATTATTTGGGTTACAGAACCAGTTGATGTGTGGGTTGGAGAACAAATTTGTGCAATTGTGAGTGCTGTCCAAGGCCATGGCAGAATTAAATAAGGGGGCTCCTAAAGTTGGTTTAAGGTTTAAAAGTGCAGATGAGGCTTGGCAATTTTGGGTGGCATATGGGGGTCACACAGGCTTTGATGTGAGGAAAAGATACACAAATGTAAGCACCTTTGATGGTAAGGTGACCTCATGCAGATTTGTTTATTCCAACGAGGGCCTCCGAAGGAAAGGGCAAACAAATCATGTGAGAAAGTGCTTTAGAGCTGAAACAAGAACTGATTGCAAAGCTCGAATGAGCCTTATGTTGGATCAAGGTGCAGGAAAATATGAAGTCACTGAGGTTATGCTTGAACACAATCACCTTCTTCACTTGCCAGAAACTCGACACTTGATGGCATCGCAGAGAAAAATTTAAGAATTGCAAGCTTTTGAAATAGAGACTACGGATGATTCTGGAATTAGACCAAAAGCTGCACATGAGTTGGCTAGTCGTCAAGTTGGTGGACCACTTAACCTTAACTACACTTGTCATGATCGCAAAAATTACCTGCAAAGCAAACGGCAGAGGGATTTGGCTTATGGACAGGTTGGAAGTATATTGAAGTATTTTTATGACAAAATTGCTCAAAATCCATCATTTCAATATGCTTTGCAGTTAGATTGTGTCGACGAAATATGGTCGGCAGTCCATCTAGGGGTATGCCCATGATGGTAGATTATCGGTAGACGTTGCGTGTAATCAGGAACCAGATGGTTACAGAGGCACAAGACACAAGGTTTATACAGGTTCGGCCGCCGTGTTGACGTAATACCTACGTCCTGTGTCTCATTATTCTGTATTGATTGAGGTGTAGATCGATTGTCCTCCCTGAGGGGGACCCCTGTCTCTCCTTATATAGTCTGGAGAAGGAGGGTTACAAGTAAAGTATCCTATTTGGTACTATTACAATATCTAGTACAACTTGTAATCTTGCTGTGCACGCCTCGATCTTACGGGCCGAGCCACCTCGGATGGTGCGGCCCATGTACCATCTTGTGGTACCCGAGGTATATCCCCCACAGCTAGTCCCCGAGCGCCATGTATTCTGATGCGACACGCCATTTTAACCTTCTCCGAACAATGAGGCTTGAGTTCTTAACATCTCCGACCACCGTTGTCGCCGGAGAAGTAGGTTGTCTGAAGAATATATGGTGCTCTTAAGAAGAAAAGAAAAAAGATTTCTGTCCTGGGAAGTTTGCCCACTTGGGTTTCTGTGAAGAAACGTAAGGGTATCTTGAAGCGTAGCGTCTTTGATCATCAGAGACGTAGGGGTCGAAAAACAAGCACATTTACCGCAAGGTGAAGTATGCCCACTTAGTCCCCGAGCCTAGTAGTAGGTGACGTAGGCACGTGGTGCCAGGGTCTAAAAAGAATTCCCAGTTAAGTTGAGAATAAAATCGTCGTACAGGTGATAGGAGATGCACCGGCAGGTGCATCGTACCGATGTAGTCCCTGAGCTTGCTGGAAGGTGAGGTATGAGCCTTGTAGCAAGGTCTAAAGGAGAAAAAATATCCCAACTATATACAAGTCGCCAATCGCATGTAGTCGAGACGCAAAGTCCCCGAGCTGTGGTCGGAGAGTGGTCGAGGTAGTCCCCGAGCACAGGTTGAGGAGCGAGCGACGAAGTTCCTGAGCTGTGGTCAGAGAGTGATCAAGGCAGTCCTCGAGCACAAAGGCAGTCGAGACAGTCCCGAGCATGAGAGTGGTCGGAACAGTCCCCGAGCACAAAAAGTGTGGCAAAAAACCATATGCCTCAAGCGCCTGAAGGCTGGATACCCGAATGAGGTAGATCCAGACAAGGCCGAGGAGCTACGGATGACCCAGCTGGACTTGTCGGCGAAAATAATTGGCGATATTAACCTATGTGGAGGTGCGACAGCATCCGTACAAGGAACGCCATCAACAAGTCAGCTGGGAGCGCCATCATCTTCAAGCCAACCGGCGAAGCCTACGGTCTCGACCAGCCAGGCATCGGCGAGGCCATCTTCTTCAGCTCAATCAATGCCAGAGTCCCCGAGACCTGAGCACGATGTCAGGCCTAGCGAGCAGCAGGCGCCGCGTGCCCCGACCAGTCAATAGTGTAGGCTATAGCTGTAGAAGAAGATGTAGTTGTGTTATTATAAACTTGGACCTTTTCAGGCAAGCTTGTAATAACGTAACTATATATCAACATAAGCTTGTTTGTTTTTGTAGAAAACGTGTTTAAGCTCGAATATCATGTTGGTGTAACTAAGTTAGAACGTATTGGCGTTCTGTTTAGTTGTACCGGTTTAGTCGACACGCCATCCTAAAAGATTTGTACGGCCTTGGTTTGACTCACGGTCGGAGTGTGAGGTGTAATAAAGTATGATGCTGAAAGGTTCCCCGAGCTTGCTGGAAGGCGAAGTATGAGCCTTGTAGCAAGGTCAAAGAAAATAAATGCCTTTCAACTATATGTGAGTCTAAGTCACATGTTGCCGAGGAGAATAGTCCCCGGGCTGTGGTCGGAGAGTGGTCGGGTAGTCCCCAAGCACAGCGTGGGGTGAGAATGACGAGTCCCCGAGCGTGGTCGGGAATGCTTGTTCGTAGTGGTCGGAAGTCATCTAGACCCCTCCCCGAGCACGAAATGAGTGTCAGAATTATATTCCTCCATCAGCTGGCGACGCTTGCACGAAGAAGATGAACTCCGACCTGTCCCTAGCTCAGCTGGTCGGAGAGCTCCGAGCAGCCCAGCAACAGGTCAGCAGTGACGCGAGCGTCAATCTTGTTCCTGAAAAATAAACATGGAGAACGGTAGTACATGATGATGTACGAAATAAAATACATGCTTCGGAGATAAAATAGTTTAAACAGCTCAGCTGCCAGACGTGAACACTCAGTGTTCTTTTGTAGATGTATTATACTTAGTGTAATGTTGAACTTAGCAAAAAACTCAGTTTTTGGCTTAATCTGTTGCGTAGAGGTGTAGCGCGATGAGTTAACCCATCCTGTAGAATGCGCCAGCCCCGGTCTGGTCAAACGACTCGTAGCGTGGGGCCCGGAGCTCTGCCGGTGGTGACACGCGCACGCGTAGAGTGCTGACCTCGCCGAGGGGCTACTGCCGACTACCCATAGCATAGAGGGCGGACTCTCGTGCATGCGTGGGGTGGAGCCGGGGACAGCGCTGACTCTGGGATTCTCAAGCAGGAAGGAAAATTGATCGGCCAGCCGTTATAAACCTCGACGCGGAGCACACCGTCACGGTGGTCGGCGGAGAAAACCTCGATGCGGAGCGCACCCTCAGGGTGGTCGGCGGAGAATCATGGAGATAAAATTGAAGATGTATGGCGATCGAAGGAATATTTAATGGATGTGAAAAATAATACTTAGCTTGTTGTTGGAGACGTGTCGTGGTCATGGCTGAGTAGATGGACATGGTTCAGATGGCTTGCTTGTGGCTCAACGCGGCTCGCTTGGCTCGATGTAGCTTGCTCAGCGACTCAACGCGGCTCGCCGTGGCTCGCTCAGCGGCTCGATGTGGCTGACCAGACGGTTCGGCGCGGCTTGCCGACAGCTCGTCGTGGCTCGCTAGACAGCTTGTCGTGGCTCGCTTGATGCCTCAACACGGCTGACCAGACGGCTCGGCGTGACTCGCTTGACGGCTCGCTAAACGGCTCACATGCCTATCGGAATCGGAGTTTAGCGCTAGAGGTCGGAGACAAAGGCGATGTCGGCGGTGTCCTAGCCACGTAGATAGTTGGAGAACTTTGTTGATCTTGGGCGTGCTTGACTCATGCGTTTCAGAGAATAAAAGGAAAAAGATATTCCGATTAGATTCAATCTGAGTAACTAATAATGCATGATGATAGCACCGCATGGGTAAATAAAAAATAAAAAAGAATCTTCCTGTATATGTGCTCCTGCTCATGAATCCGATGTATGTATGCGCTCCTGCGAGTCGTGGTCAAACTCAACAAGAAGAGGTCGGACGGGTACACGGCGAGTCGTTGTCGCAACGAAGCTGTGTCGTTGATGAAGTTGTCCGATCCTCGTACTTTTCGGCCTGTTGTGACGGTGGTCGCGGTTGTCATAGCGCCGTTCTTCGTGGCGATCATCATTGCGACGTGGTCTGGTGGTCGAGGTGGTCGGAGCTCGGCGGAGCCGCTCGAGACGTGGTTGACGTGGTCCATGGTCGATCAGTTTGGTGGTCGGAGTAAGTAGTCCGGACGACGTCGTCCTTATGTTAGTGATCGGCCTTAGGAGATTCAGGTAGCTCACTTAGCGGTTCGTTTGGTGGCTCGGGTGGCTAGCTTGACAACTGTGCGTGGAATCGTAGCGGCGTCGATATCATGTATATGCTGTCGCGAGTTTAGGATGAGATGCACCAAGACGTCGTGTCGGCGTGGAAGCTGTGGAAAATCATGAAGGCAGATGAAGAAGCATACATGCAATAGAATGCTTAATCAGAAAAAAGAAACATGACTTAGCTTGTCATCAAGCAGCTGCGCGTGTGTGGGCTTGCATCCTTCGTACATGCATACACGGTATGTGTGCATACGCCCGTACATGCAAATTCAGCCTTGCATGTTACTGTAGATGGACCTGGCATGTCGTGTTACAGCTGAATCTTGGAAGGGCATCGAGATGGTTCCTTTGCATCCTGTCACCGAGTCGATCTGGCCGCGAGTATCGAGCCACCGCTTGATCCCGCGTTCCTTACGCGCTGCCGCTGGAAACCGAGGGCCGTAGCAAGCTGATGATGATGGCTGTGGCGACAAGCAATGAGCGCTGCCACGAGACGACGCAAAAGGTCGTGACGTGCTACGAGATTATTTTCAATAATATTTACAAGTCGACTCGAAGATAAAGAACCAAAGGATATTTCATTGAAAACAAAGAATATGACTTAGCTTTCTGAAGCCGTCGTGACGATAGCTTGCACGACCACGTAGATACTTCCATCTTCTCATTTGGCATAGAGTATCAATGACCCCTGATGCCGATACAGCAGCGCTCGACCCTGAACTCGTAGCAAGAATGCATCTACGTTGTTGAAGAAACTGCCGCCGCCGGAAGCCAGGTCGCCACAGATGATGTCGGTAAAGAAATTTCCATCTGGTTCACCAGGGATCAGCACGCACACCCCCTACCTAGCACGCCACTGTCGACGAAATATGATTAGCAGTCCATCTTGGGGTATGCCCATGATGGTAGATTGTCGGTAGACGGTGCGTGTAATCAGGAACCAGATGATTACAGAGGCACAAGACACAAGATTTATACAGGTTTGGCCACCGTGTTGGCGTAATACCTACGTCATGTGTCTCATTATTCTGTATTAATTGAGGTGTAGATCGATTGTCCTCCCTGAGGGGGACCCCTGTCTCTCCTTATATAGTCTGGAGGAGGAGGGTTACAAGTAAAATATCCTATTTGGTACTATTACAATATCTAGTACAACTTGTAATCTTGCTGTGCACTCCTCGATCTTACGGGCCGGGCCACCTCGGATGGTGCGGCCCATGTACCATCTTGTGGTACCCGGGGGTATATCCCCCACAGATTGTGAGGAGCATATAACCAACATATTTTGGGCTAATGCAAAGATGATTCTTGACTATGCACACTTTGGTGATGTGGTTACATTTGACACTACTTTTGGCACCAACAAAGAGTATAGGCCTTTTGGTGTTTTTCTCGGGCTAAATCAGTTTAGAGAAACCACTGTTTTTGGTGCTGCACTTCTATTTGATGAAACATAGGACTCATTTATATGGCTTTTTCAAACTTTCTTAGCTGCACATAATGGAAAGCAACCTAGAACTATCTATACGGATCAAGATGCAGCAATGGGAAAGGCTATTTACAAAGTATTTATAGAATCATATCATGGGCTGTGTACCTTTCACATAATGCAGAATTGTGTCAAGCATTTATCTTCAGTGAAGGACAAAGATGGAGGTACAATGGAAGGAGAAGGAGAAGGAGAAGAAGGCGAAGGTGAAGGTGAAGGCTAAGGTGAAGGCGAAGATGAAGAAACTCACATTCTATCTGATTTTAGTGCTTGTATGTATGGCTATGAGGACGAGGCAGAATTTCAAGAAGCATTTGACATTATGAGATCTAAAGTGCATAAGCAAACTTGGTTAGACAGTATATACAAGGTTAAAGAAAAATGGGTTGAATGCTATATGAGAGATGTCTTTAGTTTGGGAGTGCGAAGTACACAACTAAGTGAGAGCTTCAACAATACATTGAAAAATCATTTGAAATCAGATTTTGATATTGTTCGTTTTTTGAAGCATTTTGAGAGGACAGTGGAAGACAAAAGAGCCAAGGAATTGGAATCTGAATTTGAGGCAAGGAAAAAAATACCAAGAAGACAAATGCACACACCTATGTTGCTGCAAGCAAGCGAAGTGTACACTCCAGTTATTTTTGAAGCTTTCCAAAGTGAATATGAAAGATCCATGGCTGCATGTAGCAGATTATTAGATGCTGATAAATATGCTATTGCTATTGGGAGATTCCATGGTGATTTACAATTTGAGCAAGAGCGCATAGTGATAGGTGATCATTTGAACCAAACAGCTTCATGTAGTTGTGGAATGTTCAATAGGACTGGAATATTGTGTGCACATGGTCTAAAAGTTCTTGATTTGATGAATATCAAGATATTGCCAACACATTATTTGTTAAAGAGATGGACTAAAGCAGCACGCGACGGGAGTGTACGAGATAAGGAAGGAAGGAATGTGGTAGCAAATCCAATGCTAGAATCTCAACTTCGCTACAAGAGGATGTCTCATAAATTTCTCAATTTGACACATAAAGCAGCCCACTCTTCAGAATGTTGTTTGATGATAGAAAATGCACTTGATTGCCTTGGTACACAGCTAGAGGATAAACTCAATTTATCTACTTCTACTACGAGCAACCCATGCAATGACCAAGAAAATGTTGAACCAAATGTCCAGCAAGGAGATGACTTGCTTCGTGCTGCACATTTGAAGAAAAAGGAGGTCAAATCCAAAAATTCAAGGAGAAAAAAAATTGGCTTGATAAATTCAACAAGGGGAAGCGCAAGCCAACAAAAAAAGGAGCAAAGGTATGTTAGAAACTTTATAGTGTGCAGCCCATATATGCTACTGTAATTTATTTCTTAACTTAATTAAATTGTCATTGCCAGAAACCAAAAAAAGTGACGGAGTGCAACCCCAAGTAGAAGTGCAAAATGGTGATTGCAACAAAGGAGCAATTGTGGAGCTTCAAGAATGCACAAAATCGCGTTGATTTGTGAACAGTTAAGGGCAAAATCACAAAGTTAGAAAAATGAGAGCAAAATCACAATTGCACATCTGTGTAAGGGTCGAGAACACCATTTTCCCAAAAAAATGACATTTGAGACATTCACATGGTTTACAAAACACAACTTTGACTAACATTTTTTTTGTTATAAGTATTCAAACAACATATACCAAAAGTTTATTTTTATGGAACTATATTTTAAGACAAATTATTATACGATTTTCAGTTATTCAAACTGAACATGTAAATAAAAAGTAATAAACAACCGAAGTTTGGATTAGTTAACTTAAAAATAACACCAATAAATCACTTTTCTTTTGTATGTGCTTGTTCCTCAGGAAAAAGATGCTGGAATTTACCAAAATGCCACTGAACTAACATATTGTACCTGAAATAAACAATCACATAGAAAGTTTAGGAGTGGTTTTTTTGGAAACTGTCGAAGAAATCCTTCTTTGATCCTCCCAATACTTTTTAGCAGTTTGGAAAACTTCGTGGTTTGGGAAAGAATTTATTGGGTACGGTTGGAGATGCTCTTAGTTTTCTTGCCAAACTTTTACCACGAGTATGGCTTTGATTTTACTCGCCACACTTTTTATGACAATTATAGTTTGCCGAATGCTATGCGTGGTAAACTACGACACCAACCACACGTCTAGCGTTTTACGACTCCCTTGTTCCAAGTAAGCATGACTATTATTGTTGGTGGAGGCTGTGATTAGGTCTTGGCAAATGTGTATGTGTTGGTGATAAGATTATATATTGGAGTGCGGTAGTTTGAGGTTATTTTAACGGTCTAAAGCTTGATTCGATATTTTACCCAAGACACTTGGAGGTTGGAAGCGCCGCCAGTGACGAACACTTGCATCTTTTAATTTCACGTGACGTACAATTTTCAGTTTATGATCAGCAAAGCTAGTAGATATTTACGAAGACAGAGATCGCTTGAGTAAGAAAATGAGATAAATGGATGAGACCGAAAGAGACAGCGTGCTGATGGCCACGCTGCGAGCCATCAAGAAGCCACCAAAGTAATGCACCGACGTGAGGAATTTTTGACGGTTTGAGTCCTGCGCGCAGTCTTGAACGAATGTGGGCGCGCCGTAGGAGGGCAGGCACGACCATCACGGCCTTTAGACCATTATTAGTAGTATATTGTAGTTTAATTAACCCGTCATGTTTGGTCCAAATGTTACCAGGTTATTATGAGTTCATGTTCATCACACCTAAAAATGACCAAATTGGTCATGGCTGCTACATTTGGTTATGCGGATTATGATCTTGGCTGCTCGTGACACGTGTGAGGATCTTGTTGGCTACAGGTTTTATCGGCTGTCAATGTATGTACGCGTAGGAAGCTTTATCAGCACTGTGCAAGTTGCGACTTGTTTTTTCCTCGAGCCAATCCACATCCAACTTGCAATTTGCAGAAAGCCATTGCCAGCCAATGTTCTGTACCCAATAGCAGAGGCTCCTTACTACCCGCTAGCATTGGCAACATCAAGACAAATCAATCAATTAGGGTAAGGGTACGATCATTGAAGAACCAGCTGCAAGGGCTAAAGAAGTGGTCGTCAAGCACGAGGGGAGATGTCAGATGAATGGGAGCATCAGGCTGCACTGCGCCTAGGAGTTTTCTTTCCCTAGTACATGACATTTCTCAGAGCCAACAGTCTGCTGCAAATATAGATATTTCCCAGAAGATTGTTGTGCATATGTCATTCTGCAAGTGGGATAAAAACCTATAATGTCTGCTGCATAGATTAATCCTCACAAGATCTTTAGTAATGCAATAGAGTTATGTTTTTTTCCCTACACATGATAATTCTCAAGCTATTTCAGAATTAAACGGAAACAAAGACATGTTTTCTTTCGACGAATTCATGGTATTGCAGTTAAGAAACACTGAACAGGCAACATCTTAGTAGTCTTTTGCACAAATGGTTCAAGTCAGCATTAGATCAGTCTGTATCTAACGAAGGAAGTTGTATTCTGTTTCTGTAGTAGTAGTAGAGACAAGTACAGTAGCACTCCATTCACAATTTCACAGAGTGGTCTAGTGTAGCAATGCTGGTAGCACCACTCTCTCTCTCCAAAAAAGAAAGAAAGAAAACCTGGTAATAACACAAGAGCAACTTTCAGAAATTTACACGACACTATGGCTGATAAGCACATTTGTTTTGATCCAGTGCATCAACGGAAAAGAATAATCTATATATAGGACGAGCTGCAAAAGAATTACGTGTGACAACGATTGACATTCGGCTTGTGTGGATCAGACAGCCTGGAGTTTCTGCTCATCCACTGATTCCAAAGGCAGAACTGCGGGCTCCCACGAAGAGGGCTCGTCAAGATGGATCTTTGCATACTCGCTGACCAGCCCATTCCTCTCCTCCCACATGATGGCTTTTCTCTCCTCCTCAGCTCTCTCAACCTTGTCTTTGGCCATGGAGGTCATGTCACCTGCTGCTTTTGTTACCATACCGAATGCACTTGTTAGCCACGAGGCACCAGCTGAGACATATTGGTTACTCAATATAGCAGAGCCCGCAACGCTGGCTTTCTGCTCAGCAGCAGCCAAGGCAGACTTTGTGAGTTCTGAGACCTGGTAGCGTTCATCCACCTCCTTGACCTTGCTGCCAACAATGGCCCTTCCCAGATTGATCTTTTCACTCAGGCCATACTGGCGGTCTAGAGATGCAACAGTGGCGGTAGCATTGGATAGGATGTTGTGACGCTCGTCAAATGATCTTGCCAAGTTGAGAGCATCTTTGCTGAGGACAAAGCCTTTGGCCAACATGCTGCTGACAACATCTTCTGCCTTCCTGACTGCTGATTCAGTAGAGGTGTTTGCTCCCTTAAGATGCAAACAAATGCAAAGAAGTATATCAACACATATTCAAGGAAAGTACTTCTGTATCTGAAAATGAATTATGAGCAAGGTGGTCATTAAACAGACTGTACGTAAACTTGTGTATAATAGACTTGAGAGACATCACACGCACATTTATTTTGGGAATCGTGGAGATCCAAATTAACTACCTGATTCAGCGGTGTTTTTGCCATTACGCATAGTTTTAGCTTGTTTAGAACTGCTAAAGAAACAATTTCTTCTCATTCTCTGTAGTGCTGAATTATTTCTTGATAATGTGAACATCTGCCTTAAACTCAATCCTCTGCAAGAATAACTAGTTTGTACAAAGAATTTACTAATAGACTAGATCTTCAGTTTAGGATATAAAGGTAATCTTATTACAATAGATGACCATATGTCAAGTAATTTCTTCAGAATTGATGTAACTTGAAATGGTGAGCATGTCATAACATGTAAAATATTCTCACCGATAATTGTTTGTGTGCTTCAGGAGGCAGCTGATAGTTCTCAGCAGGAGTTATAATGACAGCACGATCAACAATTGTTGCCCCCTGTTGACAAGCAATCAAATTATTGAAAGCCGTATATTGGACAAAAAATAAAAGATATGAGATGAAATAGCATCAAACAAAAAGTTTAACTTAGTGCAACAGAAAGAACTAAATGGGTAAGCTAAGAAATGAGTTGCAGGAACTTGAACGTACCGAAAGAAGAACAGCAGTGTCTGCTCCCTGTGAGTCTTTAAATGTGACATAAGCAAGCTGTGACCATTCAGAGTCACTGATGAAAACAGAAGCAACTATTTAAGAAACATTACTCCAGTTTTCTAATGCATATACAACCACAAGTGTAGGTGCTGACAAATTACCTTTGCATTTCAACATATTCTATATCCCCTGAGAAACTAAAGAACTCTGTGATCTCTCTTTTCAAAGCGTTTAATGAAAGGTTGCTAACTTTTACCGTTTTCACCTGAAAGAAAAGATGAGCAAATGAGATTAAATCTCTGGTTTAATTAGGACCTACTCCCTCTATCCTGAAATACAAAGTATTTTAAGAATTCTAGGACATATTTATGTGGTAAAACAAATGACACATGTAACCCTCCATGATCACCACATCTGGGCTGGTGATAGGCATTAATAGTAGGTATGCATGTAAATGTTGCCTTTTAAAGTGAGTTTGAGGATTAGTTCACTTAGAATCCCTTATAATTTGGGACAAATGTTGAATGCTTGGGTACCTTATATTCTAGGACAGAGGGAGTAGGTACATAGCAGGTAATAAGCTAACATGAGTGTAGTGATTACACATCACTGCACTAGGTGACATTAAAATCAACACATTTCAGGCCCAAAGTGAAAAAAAAAATCCGAAGTTCTAACTGACATAAGTACAAAGTGAAGGCAGCTGTCAGACAGAAGAGATTAATTTACTGAAAGGTGTCTAATGTAACTGTTATGAACCGTAGCTCATCAGGGTAAACACTACCAAGAATATAGCTAAGCAGAGTCAGCTTGGGGGGGGACTAGACTGTTAGGAGATTTGGCCACTTGGGATTAATTCTTCTTCATTGCTTTATTCCCAATGACCACCGTGTCGAGAGAGAGAGAGAGAGCCGCTACCTATAACAGCTTGATATTGATCCTGACAAACCAACTGACTAACCTAACCTCTTTCCTAATCCTATCTCCTGATGTGAAGGACAGATGGGTTGGCCTCCAAGCCACCCCTCGCGCACCCATAGCAGTAACATTACGCACCAAAGTTTGTAAGTCCAGGGTGGCAGTGGCATAGAAGGTAGAACACCATGGAGAGAAGAGAGAAGGAATAATTGTGGTGTTTTTTTAGAAGAAAACTCTAGAGGTAAAAGGCAAAAGATAACCTCTAGCTAATCTGTTGGTGTCAATTTATCCCTAGAGGGTTCGCCAGTTTATATTCTAAAAATTTCAACATAAGATTTACACAAACATGGGACAACATATTGGATATGATTCTTAGCAAGCTACCATAAAGCTGATGGAAAGGAACATGTACTTTATAACACAATAATCTTCTCTAAAAATGTTTCACCAAATATGTAACATGAGAGATGCATAATACGAAAGCGCGCAGTGTGATGTCGACACAAGCACCGCATTAGTTACCATAGACCACTGATGACATGCGTCAACAACATCAAGTGTTTACAGTTATGTACGTGTTCAGTAGTTACAAACATAAGGAGAGTTCGTGAAACTAATATTCGAAAAGAATGCTTGCCAAGATTTGGTTTAAATAAAATGACAAACTATGACCAACCTGACACCCATATTCCAATCAATTTTTTATTCACCTATTTTTGTAATCACAGGGACACATAAATACAAAATTAAGTCATTTTTTTCATTTACACTGTCAAGGTCCGCATATTTATTTGCAGATATGGATCCAGTCTTATTATGCTGGATATCCAGGTAATTTGTGCCAGGCTGGCAGCTGTCAGCCCGTCGCCACATTACAGGTACGAGAGGAATTAACAGCAGTATTCATTAACCTGAAACATAAAACCCAAAAAAGGCACATAGAAGGGACTGAACAAAAGAGCAAGGACTGTGCAAATGCATCTCAATGGAGCCTGTGGAAATGCAGAAACCTGCAGTTTAGCATTCGCAGCCATTACAGAAATCATCAATTGCTAACCCTGCCACGAAATGTGACAGGAAGCACGCCCAACGAACTTGAAGATTGGATCTAGTGATCTAATCGCCTCTTATCAACACGGGGCTGTCAAAAGTCAAGCATTTCTAGTCTCGGATTTGGGGGAGATGGACGGACCTGAAAGGAAAATGGAAAAGGTGCAGCCAAATAGCCAATCGACATGTCATCGACCAAGCACACCAGACTACCAGAATCCAACAACAAACAGACGAAACCGCGGGTGCAGCGTGTGGACTCAGTTTGCACCCAGAGTTTCTTAGCAGCGGCGGCAGGCTTCCGGAGGAACGGCACGGCGCGCACGCATGACGCACCAAATCCACCAGAAAATATGCAACCACCGCCCAAACGGGAGCAATGCAGTCGCGGCAGAATGCCTATCCCCCTAGCGGCGACTCCCGACCCAAACCAAGCAAATCCGCCGCGGAAATGGCACCGACGGCTAGGCCTCTAAGCCCGCAGCCGACCACGCTGAAGCACAGCCGCCGCCACGGAGCAGCAGAAGCCAGAGAGAGTTGCAGGAAGCGGCACTCACCTCCATCCCCTGGGGGGCGAGATCTCACGGCGGGGATTCCGAGGCGGGCGGCGAGCGAGGTGGCTGGAAGCGAACCGAGCACGTCGCCGCGCGAGGAGGTTGGTGGGAGTCGTCCGCCCGCCCGCTTGGGGTTGTGGGGATTTGCGCCGTGTCGGCGAGCGGAGGAAGAGGGCGACTTTGCGGGGCGCGTGTTTTTCCGTCGTTTCGTTTGCGAGGCGCGTGAGTAGTAATGTAACGTACCGACCGGCAGGTTGGCGATGATTCCGGCCGCGACGCGCCGACGCGCGTTGGCAGGCCACGGGGACGGGCGGCACTACGGGTCTACTACTGCGCCAGTGGTGATTGTAGACCGGCAGCGGCAGGCAGCAGCTGTGTTGTGTAGCCTGCGGCTGCGGGGCGAAACTGGATCTGGTCCGGCGGCACGAAGTGGTGGTCGTCACTCGTCAGCGGTGGGGGCGATGCCATTTGGTGCTCGGTGGCTCGGGGCTTGTCTAGTTCCCTCTAAAACGTTAAATTTTTCAAGATTTTTCGTCTCATCGAATCTTTAGACGCATGCATGAAGCATTAAATATAAATAAAAAATAAAACTAATTATACAGTTTAGACGAAATCCACGAGACGAATCTTTTAAGCCTAATTAGACTATGATTGAACACTAATTACCAAATAACAACGAAAATGCTACAGTATCGTTTTACCAAAATTTTTGCCATCTAAACTGGGCCTCGGTGGGCAGGGCATGGGACGGACGAAGGACGGGAGTTCAAATGTCACTCGCTTCAGTTTCCTCCTTTCTCTTTTTGTTTTTTCACTTTTTGCGTACCTGTGGTGGTGGATTTGACGTCCGGCCAAACTCTGTCTTGGTGTGCACTCCTAAGTCTCTTTTTTTTTGTTGGATGAACATAGTTTGGAAAGTTTGGAACTTCGGAGGTGACCTGGTGTACGTAATCGAAAGTCTAGTTTTTCAAGCTGAATTTTAGGAATGTTCTTCCGCTCGATTTGGGGGTTCAATGCAACGGACGCCACATCTAGAAAAAGTCTGCGTTACATTGCATGGTTATTCTAGCAACCGGTGTTTTCAACGAAATGTGCCACTTCCTCGACTTTCCGTTTGGATTCCAGCACGCGCTCTAGAATCTAGATCATCTAGAAACACAAAAATCGGTACCCCGATACGACCAAAGCACGCTATCATTAAATCCGTGGTCCATCGAATTAGGAGCGCTGATTTCATTGCTTGGTTTGTTGTCGAGGTTAAAGCAAACGGGTACGGGTCCCATTCTCGGTTGGCGTAGCTGTACAAAGGCGCAACACTCACAAATAAGCGATTTACAGTACTGTACGCAATAACACAAAGGTAGCTGTGAGTTATTACAATGATCGGTACCGCGTCGACGTGAGGCCGGTATTTTCGACTATGGGAGCAAATCCGGAGCGTAATGATTGGATTCGTTAGAATTTGATGATGGTTCTCAACAACTCCGCACGTAGTACCCTGGACATGATTTCTTTTTTATATTCGGCCTGTTCGCTAGTTGGTTTTTGGACTGGCGGGTGCTGATTTATTGTGAGAGAAAAACACTGTTGACTGACTGATTTAGGCTGGCTGAAACCAACAAGCGAACAGGCTGATTAATTACACGTGGCTGGCTCGTACGCACGTTCTTTGGGCAGTATACTTTCAGTTTTTTTTTTGGAACAGTATATATACTTTCAAAATTGAAACTGGAACCTTGCAGTTGCAGCTCCGTCTCCGGACGTCTGGGGCCGTCGAAACTCCAAAGCTTGAGAAAGGAAAAAAAGCTCCTGGAATCAATTCATCCGTACGCCACGCCGTGCGCGGCGCCGGCCGCCGGGGTCCGGGGACTCGGGGAGTTGGGGACACACACACCAGTACTGCCAGTACACAACCCCGCTCTCGGTCCTCCGGTGCCATGCGGACGCGGACGCGGACGCGGCGCAGGCAGCGGGCTGCCGTAGTAGTACTCCGGAGAGGCTGCTACCACGCGACGCGTCCGTGCAACAGCAGCGGTCGTGCCCGGCGGTGCTGTCGGCCGGGGAACATCGCGCTATGGGCCGGCCTAGCCCGCCTGCTAGTGCTAGGTCGCACTGCACGAGGCTTCGACGCGTAAGCTGGGCTGTGTTAGTTTCAGCAACAGATTTCGGCCCATTTTCTGGGACAAAACAGTTCCTCCTTCCTCGTTGGGGACAGACAGTCGACAGAGAGAGGGGGATGCTGCGGGTCTCGGAGGACGGAGGACGGCGCCGGGCGGCCCGCGCCGCCGGGTACGGCGACCTCGGCCGCGCCCTCCTCGACTTGCAGGCCGCCGCAGACCAGGTCTTCGATACCGTCTCCAAGCGTGTACGTGCCACCATGAGATTCCTCCCCTTGTCGCTCGAACCCAGACCCCACCTTCCTCGCTCCGTGCGCTGAGGAAATTCTCGATTCTCCTAACATTTGATTGTGCCTGTGCTTGTCTCAGACCGCCGAGGAGCGCGACAAGCTGTCGGCCATTTCGATGCGAATCAAAGCGGCCAAGGTAAGCTATCTACTGATATTGCGTTGTGCTAGCGGCTTAGTCGTACTACTCCAGCTGCCGAATTTACCCTGATCAGCACAACGTCTTAAAACGCTCAGTGAGGAAGTGGTGAGGTTAAGTTAGTATGCTTTATTCAGTACCTGCGAGTCCTGTGAACTTCCCTATGTAATCAATTGGATTTTGCTGCACATCTCACCCGCCCGACCTGGCTGGATAACCCATTGGGAACTACAAAAGTAGGTCTATTATTTATTTATCTGTAGCATATTATATCCCATTTCGATTTTGAGATCCTATTTGGTGTGATTTAGGCCTGTAGACTTCTTCCTTTCTGTAGTTCATTCATGTATTGGAAGTCGTAGTAGATAGATCGGTAGCATGTCCTGTAATTGAGAGTGTTTCCGTTTTCATTCATCTTTTGAATTTGTGTGAGCTTCAATTGGTTCACAGGTTGCACCATTTTGCTTTCTTGAATATGTCTAGGCTAAGATCAAAGCATTGTCTCAGTCTGAGGACCCACTCACTATTGTTTCACCAGCCCGCCATCCTTCTAGTTCTACTAAACAAGAGGACTACAGGCCACTCTTTCATGACAAACATGGTTCGCCTATAGCAACCATTGCTGTCAATGGAGGATTCAACAGAGTATGTAACTGTGTACCTACTTGCAGAGTCTATAGTCATTTGACTTTGAACTAAATGTGCTCAGCTTTTCTGACAGACATGCCCTTTGGCAGGAATATGGGCTAGAAGGCACCCTTGAGCTCTTCCAGTTTTTCTCTGAGGAGAACTGTGATTATCCTTCTCCTTCAAAAGTTAGTGGCCTAAAGCTTGCATTGTCCTTTGATAGTTTTCTGGCTGGACTTCATGTCATTAACGTATTTTGGCAACCCTTTTCTGTGCTTATACTGCTGGACATAAACTATTTTGTTACATCCAGCAGTTTAGTTCTATTGCAAGCTTGGATATAACATATTATGATTAAGCATGCATCTATATTTGTGCATGTATCTGCACTCATATGTGCTTTTTCTTAATTTTGTCAGATTCTAACCATGGCTTCTGCTGCTCCCTCAGGCTACAGATAAGTTTCCCGAAAACAAAGATGGCACATATTTGGAGAATCTTTTACGGACAGCAAAGTAAGTCATTCGATTTGTGCATAACAATTGCTGACCATAATTTGTATTGATTTGTTCACAACTAGATAATGTGCTGCTTGCGTATCAATCACCACCACCACAAACCTATGTATATTTTTCCTTCAGATCTACGTGATCAAGTATGTGGATAGCCTTTTAAGTTGTTGGGCATTGCCCTATTTGAGAAATTGAGAGGCAGATATGCTAGGAGAACTTTTTGCAGGAGCACTGCCTTGTTGATTCAAAGTGACAAATCTTTCATGTATACTTCATGATCATAAATACAGTTTTCTGCTAGATGGAATAGTAAACGATATTGTTGACAGTGGTGCTCTGGTGCTCTCTGCTTTAATAGGAAGCACAAGAAGAATGCTACCAAGCACCACATACATCATGTTGAAACTCTAAACATTTATGAATTCGTCTAGATATTCATGGATTCTTTTTTCATTTCGAACCTATAGGTTGTAATTAACTTTGTTGTTCTAACATTTTGATATGTTCTAGGTAAGTACCTTATAAATTAATTAGAAAGGATCCATTAATAAATATACTTGAATTTCAGCAATATTCTGGCAGACATAGGTTACATGTGTAAGTGTGTAACCTCAATCAGAATATATGAAAGCATGTAGAGTGCCGATTGTTGCTACCATTGGTTTTATTTGTCTTGGTAACAAGTTTTTACATCTGTGGAACTAATCTAGAATACTGGATCGAGACATTTTCTTTTCATGGATCCGATGTTAGTTGAAAAAGGACTTGACGTTTATTTATTTATTTATCCATGGGCCATAGGCTCATACAGCGGTGAGTGAGGCAAAGGGGCGGGCCTATGAGTACCTTTACCGACGTTTGAGTATGAAGGAAGGAGAGAAGGACATTTATAGGATGGCTAGGGCTCGCGATAGGAAGACAAGGGACTTCAACCAAGTCAAGTGCATAAAGGATGAGAGGGAGCAGCTCTTGGTGAAGGAGGATGAGATCAGACATAGATGGCAAGAGTATTTTGATAAATTGTTCAATGGTGAGAACGAGAACACCACCGTTCCGCTGGACGACTCATTTGATGACACTAACAGGCGCTTTGTGCGGATGATTCAAGAATCGGAGGTCAGAGAAGCCTTGAAAAGGATAAAAGGGGGCAAAGCGATGGGCCCTGATGGTATCCCAATCAAGGTGTTGAGATGTCTCGGGGATATAGCTATACTATGGCTAACCAAGATGTTCAACAATATCTTTCAATCGAACAAGATGCCTGAGAAGTGGAGAAGAAGCATATTGGTACCAATCTACAAGAACAAGGGAGATATTCAAAGTAGTACTAATTATCGGGGAATTAAGTTGATGAGCCACACTATGAAGTTATGGGAGAGAGTCATCGAGCAGCGCTTGCGAGGAACGACGCAGATATCAACAAACCAATTTGGTTTCATGCCCGGAAGGTCAACCACAGAAGCAATCTTCTTAATAAGACAGGTTATGGAGCGGTTTAGAGAGCAGAAGAATGACCTCCACTTGGTTTTCATTGACTTGGAGAAGACTTATGACAAGATATCAAGAAATGTTACGTGGTGATCTTTGGACAAACATAAAGTCCCATCAAAGTACGTGACCCTCATCAAGGACATGTACAACAATGTTGTGACTAATGTTCGAACAAACGGTGGTAACACAGGTTACTTCCCGATTAAAATTGGACTTCATCAAGGGTCAGCCTTAAGCCCGTATCTCTTTGCCTTGGTAATGGATGAGGTTAACAGGAACATACAAGGGGATATCCCTTGGTGTATGTTGTTCGTTGATGATGTAATATTAGTGGACGAAAGCCAGGCGGGAGTAAATAGAAAACTAGAGTTATGGCGGCAGACCCTTGAGTTTAAAGGTTTTAGATTGGGCAGAACTAAAACTGAATACATGAGATGCGACTTTGGCGGAGTTGTACAGAGGAGGGAGATGTGAGTTTGGAAGGTCAAGTAGTGCCTAAGAAGGATACCTTTCGGTATCTGGGATCGATGCTACAGAGGGATGGAGATATTGATGCGGACGTTAGCCATAGAATCAAAGCAGGGTGGATCAAGTGGCGACAAGCTTCTGGCATTCTCTGTGACAAGAGGGTATCACAAAAGCTAAAAGGCAAGTTCTATAGAACGGCGATGTTGTATGGAGCAGAATGTTGGCCTACAAAGATTCGACATGTTCAACAACTGAGTGTTGCAGAAATGCGTATGTTGCGATGGATTTGCGGTCACATAAGAATGGACCGAGTTCGGAACGATGATATACGTGATCGCCAGAGGTAGCACCAATTGAAGAAAAACTCGTCCAACATCGGTTGAGGTGGTTTGACCATGTCCAAAGGAGACCTCCAGAGGCACCAGTGCATTGTGGAGTCCTAAGCCAAGCTAATAATATGAGGAGAGGTAGAGGAAGACCGAAATTGATATGGGGGAGGCAATAAAAAGAGATTTGAAAGCTTGGGATATACCTAGAGATTTATGTTTGAATAGGAGTGCTTGGAAATCAGCTATTGAAGTGCCTGAACCGTGACTTGGGGCTCTTGGTGGGTTTCAACTCTAGCCTACCCCAACTTGTTTGGGACTGAAAGGCTATGTTGTTGTTGATAGGCTCATACAGCTGCCCATTTAGCATCACAGTGAAGATCAAGGTCAGATTAAGACATGCTGGATTTCACTTCCTCTGATTTGATGCTGGTTAAAAAGGGATTGGAAGGGATATAATTAACTACCAATTTGACCACCTGCTCAAAATTGGCATTGATGATCCACATATTTTCGATGAAATAGTTCATTCTTTCTGTTGTTCTTTGATATCATGCATTTTCATTAATCTGAGATAGTACTTATGCTTGTACAATTATGCTGGCTAACTTATTTTCTTGATTGATAGCCATCCAGCTCCGGGAAACCATTTGGCATCTGACACCAAGAGTGACGAATTGCCACCTCCACCACCAAGTCTACTACCAAAACACCTTGTAAGAATTTCAGATTGAATACTCGTTTGGTAACATATGGGTAGTGAGGCCTCTTGAGTATTTGACCATAGTACTGAGAGTAGAGCTACAAGAAAAGGGAAGCATAAAATGCGCTTGACTTAGAATAGTTCCCTAAGCATTGCCTGGTCCAAATTTTGCAGCAGAACTATATGTTCGTAGATCCCTTATTCAGACCGAAGGCATTGCCCTTGTTTTTTGTAT